>NW_025787853.1:0-12109 GCF_021130785.1 Homalodisca vitripennis
TGGTGGTGTCAATTAGGTACCAAACATATGATGTACATTCTATAAGAAAAAAATATAAATAGGAATGACGGAGCAAGTAGGTGAGGTAAATAATTTAAAATAACCTTAGAACTAGAGTAACAATACATGTAACAAGGGAAAGACTGTAAAGTAGGTCATTAAATCCCATATAAGGGGCTAAAAATATAAATAGAACATAAATAAAGGCTACGAAGGATACATAACCATTAATTAAAATAAACTGTAAAAAACTTAACAAATTTTTATAACTGCCCAACCAAGGTCTAGCTGTAAAGGGGCTTAATTTGGTGCAGCTGTCATAATAATAATAAATTAAAAATTAAATAATAAAATTTATAAATAATTCAACAACAACCGATTAATCATAATAAATAGAACTTAACACATTATACTAGATTTTGTTCATCAGGCGACCGGTTTGCTTTCAGAAAACATAAAAGTGTTTTGAGTTGGCCGTCTCCGTCGTCAGCAGAGAATAATCGTTCAAAAGCGAAGCTGGCAAGATTCGAGTTCGGCGCCTATTGGGTACCGAGTAGCCGAGGGCAGTCAACCAAGCATATGTTTCAAGCTGTAATGATACAGTGTCGATCATGTGTCCGCAGACCGGAGGATCATCTCTAACTCATGATGGAAGCCATGTGGTGAGAAGCGTGTGGCCTAGCCGGCAGGCGACACAACACAAACACCTCCTCAACGGACGCAACTCGGGCGGTTCGCTGTCTCACCAGAAGTCCCCAACGCCAGTCTTATAATCACGACGTAACTTGTTTGTTAACGACTGCCCCCGCCAATCGGTAAATTCCATTTGGCTTTCAGTTTGCCCCTTCAACTACCGGAATAAATGTCGGACGGAAAATTATTGCCGTGCGGTGTATGGCTGGAGTTTTCCAATGCTTCTTTAGCTCCTCTAATCCTGCCAGCTCGTTGTTCCCCGGATATCTCAATGGTGGCCCAGGTACCCCAGACAAAGAAAAGACAGCAACACCTTTGGAACGTGAACGGGACGACAAAGAGTGCCATATTTCGCGGATGATTGATGGTTGTTTTATGAAAACATGTCGCATAGATGGCTTGTATAACCACTAAGGGAGTCGCCTGCAGATAACCAATTTTTTTAGTCATAGGAAACGTTTAAATATTTAGGGCCTTTTGGATGGTCTGTTAAATTCGGGGTGCGCGCCGTGAAAATGGGATAGAGTCGTTGGGGAGAGACGAAACCCGTATCGTGCTAAACTCACCAGTGGACGAAAGCACATCACAGTTCTACAACGTTCCCTTTTGACCCGTCAGTAATAGACAAACATCCGACAAGGTGCGAGGCTGCCTAGTATTTGACGGAATTCTTGTTGGTAGACCTGTTTCTTTCTTGAGGAGTGGAGACTTTTTTTTTTAAAACTTAGAGAGATTTCTAAAATAAATTTTTGGCATTGAGACATCGCTCCCAGGGATGGGAATATCACATTGAATGAACGAATTTAAAACTGGTAATCATTTAAGGCCTATTATCATAAGCGTAGGGATTTTGGCCCTAACGCCTAAGGGTGAAAGGAAGATTTTGGTCTCTCGCTAGGAAAAGAAATTATAGAGTGGGATTTTCGCAGGAACCGGTTCAAACGCAGGGGTTTTTCCTGGCTTTCCCCTGAAAACAGAAGCGTGAACATAGTCTTAAGGGACGAGTTTGTTGTCGTCTATATGCGAAAGAGGGGGTTCTCTCCCGTTTCATGGCGAGAAGACTATTAATAGGAAGAAGAATCGAAAAAGTCTCCAGCTGGGCCCAGTCCTTAAAGAAAGCAGAATTTCATGGACTGGGTCAAGCATTTGTGGGAGAGGCACTGGGGTCTTGCGGACCCATATGCTTTGACATCCATAATCTATACAGGAACGGGGATGGTGGCTTTGGTAGAACCTGGAGCATGCGCATGTTCCCTGTCAGCCCCCCCATTTTGTTTCACGCATTAAAGCTCTCAGTATGGTTCAATGCGCTTCACGCAATCGATCCTTTTTAGGTCTTTCAGGTGGAGGCACCCAAGTTAGTCCGGGTATCAAATGTTGAGGACCCAGGAATCTGATATTTGTCGCACAAGTAGTTAATTCTCTGACCCAGCAAAAGAGAGCCGGTTTTGGCATGCTCAACGGTACTGCATGTCTGGAGAAAAACGATGGCTTTTGTTTTAGGTGGCGAAAAAAAGAAAAAACCTGTTAACTCCGCACCACTTGTATTGCAAGCCTGTTGATGGGTAAGGCTGTAAAAAGCTCTCTCCTCCTCCCCCAACCGCTTAGCTTCTTTGTAGAGATTGTCAAATAGAGAAAATCATCTACAAACAATAGAACAGCGCACAGGAAGGGGTAACGCAGGGACGATATGTTATTTGGATTGCAATGGCAAACAGATAGCAAGAGAGCTTAGAACCGGCTACCCTTTGTGGAATACCATTTTCCAGTCGGTGAAGGAATCGGAAATGGTGTTCCCAAGTTTGACCTGTAATGGTTCTTTCCGACAAGAAGCCCTGTATGAAAGAAACCATGTGGCCCCCTACACCCCAAGATATTAAAGCATTTAATATCCCCCTTCTCCAAGCTTTGTCATAAGCCTTGGAAATGTCGAAGAATACCGCGATCAACTGTTT
Source organism: Homalodisca vitripennis (assembly GCF_021130785.1). NCBI lineage: Eukaryota > Metazoa > Arthropoda > Insecta > Hemiptera > Cicadellidae > Homalodisca > Homalodisca vitripennis. Next base: position 2,649 of record NW_025787853.1, read on the forward strand.
TCTTTCAATAAAGGAATTCAGGATTGTGCCGATTCCAAGGCAAGTAGATGGTCACTAGTAGACCGGCCTTGTCGGAATCCGCACTGGGAAGGGTGAAAGAAGATTATTTTTCTCCAGAAACCAAACAAGACGTCTGTTGACCATCCTTTCGAATACTTTGCAGAGACTGCTAGTAAGCGAAATTGGTCTATAGGCTCCTGGAGAAGTTCTATCTTGGCCGGGTTTTTGGAGAGCGATAGTGTGTGAGCGACGCCAAGAATTAGGGAATGTGTTTTTCTAAATATATTCTATTATATAATTTCAGAAGATCTTGTTTTCCATCCTCCGTCAGGTTTCCGCAACATAGCATAATGTATGTTATCGGGACCTGGAGCAGAATTTGATGTCGCCTTTAGTGATGAATCAAGTTCATCAATGGTAAAGGGAAGGTTTTAAAGGAGAGTTGTTATTGATATTTAAATTTAGAGGATGTCTTTCTGTATTTGTTTTTGAAATTTTGAAACTCCCTATTGTAAGATGACGTTTTTGAAATTTCCGCAAAATGTGAGCCGAGTAAATTGGAAACTGTCAAGGGATCAGTTACCACATCGGTACCATTTTTCAGGAGCAATAAGAAAAGGTGGGGGGGTCTTGCATGCAAACAGATCGAAGCTTCCTCCAAACATCAGATGCAGGAGTTGTTCGTTTTATTAGATCTGTGTAGTCCAACCAGGACTGGCCGCCGTCTCTGTCTAAAAACCTGTCTTGCTTTTGCCCGTGCTCTTCTGTAACCTACTTAAATTTTCTTCATTCGGTGATCTGTTGAACTGTCTTAAAACATTTTCGACGTTCCTTTAGAGCCGCCGAACATTCTTCAGACCAACCAAGAAACCTGGCGTTTGTTTGGTGAACCTGAGGATTTTTGGAATGCTCCGCTCTGCGGATGTTATAATATTACATGTAAATAATTCAGTGGCTGTATTTATGTCGTATTAGTTCGATATTACTAGTTTGAGAAACCATGTTCTTTTTGTACTCGTTCCAGTCAGCCCTCTTAATTTTCCACCTGGGACACCTGCCTGTCGAAGACGGAAAGGATTGAAAAGCCACGGCAATGGGCGCATGGTCACTCCCTGACAGGTCGGGAAGTACGGGACCCAATGCACTCGAGTTGCCACGACCGGACTGCAGATTGACAGGTCGATTGCCGACCATATGCCAGTCCCTAGGGCACATGTAAGTGGCCGACTCGTCATTGAGAACGACCGCTGTCACTTCATCCCACAATCCCGCAACCATGTTACCCCTCCGATCAGAATGGCTGGAACCCCAAGAGCGATGGTGTGCATTGAAATCACCAACCATCAAGAAAGGAGAAGGGAGTTGGCTGTACAGGTCACGTAGATCATCAAGAGATAAATCAAAAGGGGAAGGTGGAATATATATGGAGCAGATGGTTAATTTAAAAGGAACGTCGATTGAAACTGCTACTGCCTGGAGGTTTGTGACGATGTTCAAGGCTCTAGCATTAACAGAAGAATCTGCTAGAATAGCCACACCTCCACAGGCAATTTGTTGGTGATGATCTAAGCGAAAGATGTCATAACCATTTTGTTTGAATCGAGTATGAGGAGACAATTTTGTCTCTTGTAGGCAAATAAATTTAGGTTTTCTTGTATTTATAAAGCAATTTTAAGTCCTCAAAAGTGGCTTCTCAAACCATTAATATTCCATTGTAACAGCATATATTAATATTATATATTTTATTTTGTGCTAATTCATCGTAATTTTTTTTCTTTGCTTAGACACAGGACGGAAGTTACCATGAACAGTTTGGAACTCCGTCTGCATCTCCAAAGGGTCCTCAACCATATCATCATCAAGTGATAATTGTGAGGATCTGGACGAGGATGGATTAGTCTTTTTTACTAGGAATTTAGATCTAGTTTCTGATTTTGTTTGTATGTTATTTTTTAATTTGTCGGCGAGTTTTTTTCCTCTCTTCCAAAGACAAGGCGGGTTTCTTATTTTGTTGAACCTTGTCTCTGAAAGTAGGAGTAGCTGTTGGGCGAGCTTGAATTTGTGTGTTGGACTTAATATGGGGCGTGTGGACTGCTTGGGAAGGATTACTGGATGCCAACGGATGTTGTCCGGTACCGGCTGCAAGCTGCTTAAACCAAAGCAGCAACCTGCTCTGTTAAGTTGAGTACCATAACCTCCAAGGCGGTACATGACGGGCACTGTGTGGATTGGACTGGGGCTGAAGCAGCTTCGGAGTACGAGACTCCCTTTTTAGGGGTTGGAGCGATTCTTCTCCTATACTCTTTGCGGGCTTCATTGAAGGAAAGTTTGTCTAGAGTAACAATCTTCAAAACTTCCTTTTCCTCTAAGTAAACTCTGCATTTCCTTAGAGGTCGCCGCGTGTTTACCCTTGCAGTTCACGCATCTGACGTCGTTCTTGCAACCGTCTTCTTGGTGGCCTTCATCGCCGCAACGGGAACAATGTCTCAGGGCCCGAGCAACGTCTTAGTAGAGTGCCCGAATCTCTGACAACGGAAAGACACCGTTGCGGATTTTTGAAGTAAGGCCGTACAGTCAGGGATAAATATCCAGCCTTAATAGTTTTTTGGCGGTTGGGGAAATGCAAAGGTCAGAATTAGACCAGGAGTAGGGACCTTTCTCCCATTCTCCGTCCGAAGCATCCTGACCACATCGGTTACCATTTCGCATTGCAGCTCGTCCTTGATTTCTTCCTCACTACACTCCATCAGGTCACGGCAGAAGACGATCCCCCTTGGAGGTGTTCAGTGAGGAGTGCGGTTGAACGACGACTTCCACCTGATCGAAAAAACTCGTCATCTGAAGGAATTTTTTGGCTTGGATGTGGTTCGCAGCCTCCACCAAGATAGTTCCATTCCTTAATTTGCTCACAGCTTTAGGTTGACCGCCTGAGGAAACAAAAGCTTTGTTAATAAGGAAAGGACTAACTCCTTCGTTAGAGTTTTGCCCTCATCCTTGTGACTAACGATTAGATATAGTGGAGTTGGAACGTTCATATTTTCAGCTCTTACTTTTTCTTCCACTTTCCTTTGTTTTATATATGATTCATTTTCAGAATCTGACAACTGTCGCTTTTTTCTCTGGATCGTTAGGATCTCTTTCTCCAAATTCTTGCCCTATAGGGTGGTGTGGTTTGAGTATCCATAGATAAGGTCACCAGCGCATCGTGTTTAGTAGTGCGTGGCCGATTTCACCGGGAGCGGGCATGCCCTCGGTGTCCCCACAGACCGTAGCTTGGGGGACAACCCTACCTCAGTTCCCCGAGGCCCGGTTTCCATCGATTACCAAGTCGGGAATACGCGCACAACTTGGACTCGCACGTGGCAACAGGGGCTCCGACACCCCTGCCTACTGAACACTTCCTGACCAAGGACCGAAGTGGCTGGCTTCTGAACCAGTACATGACTTACGCCTCGGCAGAGAACAAGCTCACATCAGCTCTCACCGACACCAGATAGGGCATCTAGTGCCGGCTTAAGCACTCCCAGCGAGCCATGCACTGGAACGGTCAGAGGACGGGTACTTAAAAGACCCTGGAGGGGGATTTGGTAGGAATTAGGAAATGGATTAGGTTGGGAAGAGGCAGTTTAACGTCATAACCCAGGACGGGCTCAGTTATCAGAGTATTCATGAAATGGAGTTTTTAGGTATACGAGGGTTGTCGATTGCAAATTAAAAGAAGGATCCTTTCACGAACAACATAGAAAGCCTCTTTGTTCCAGGTCGTAAACAGAGATTAGGCTTACTTATAAAGAACGGTTTTTTTTCTTGAAGTATTTGTTTCCTTTATCGAATTATATCATTCCCAGTTTAACTGTAAAAAATTATTTATTTATGAGCATATACATTAAAGAATAGAGCACAATAACCATGCAATAAATTACATTCCGAATAACTACAGACACATCAGGATTCAAATCTATCAGAACCGTTTTAATTTTATTACACTGTACTATTCGTTCGAAACATTTGAAAATCGCTGCATCTCATGACCCTTTAACCACCATATGCCAATCCGTAGTATGAGCCTATTTCCCAAAAGGCAATAAAGCCCTTATGTTTCTTTACATGAAATGTATTCATCCCTAACTATCTGATCATCTTCGACCTGACAAAAAGTCTGGACAACTACAACAATCAAAGCAGAAATAACAGCGCTCAGTTAGCTTGTTGACACACATCCCATTTGTAGAGTTTTGGAGTAAATCTATACTTTCCTTACATTTAAAGTTGTTAGATGTTTGTTCATCCTTGCTGCAATGAACCCTGTACATCCAAGCTTTGTGAGTCTATGTTTGACGTTGAGCTTTTTGTGATCAACATCAACACTACTCAACCTGATGACACAGCATTAGAGTTTTCATCACTTTGATACTTGTATGTTCAATAGTACAGTTAGTTTGTGTATTCTCACACTCAATGCTTTGTGAAATACAATCACTTCCTTTGTTTATTTTATTAAAACGACCCAACAAATTTTCCATGTTTAGTATTGTATTTTTCTAACCATCTTTCATAATAATTAAGCATTTTCTGAGACTCGATATGAGTTTTGCTGAAAATTACATCATGTTCACAATTGTAATTTTCTAATATCAATAACTTCAAAATAATACTTCTTACATCTTCTAACTTTACAGAGGTAACAGTTTCTGTTAGTGAGAACTAAGTAGATGATTGGAATCATTTCTTTCTTAAGAAAGTTCTCAAATATATCTACAATGGAAACAAAATGTTTTAAAAAACTGTTTTACTGTACTTTTTGCAGAACTGATCTATAAGAATCATGATTCAGTAGAATATCTTCTATTGTATATTGTACGTAAAGAAAAAACATTTAATCTTTCACAATTATCTGAGATTTCTTTTAATTAGTTTTTTTAATAAGTCAATTAGATTATATTAATATATTATATTATTATATCCCGTGTGGAGTTGCTAGTCTCCCATCGGGCGCCTCCCCAGGTGGTGGATAGGGGAATGCTCACCAGATATGGCGGGTAACCGGGGAAATAAAATACCCGGGGGCGAACCAAAACTAAAAAGTCAATTAGATTATATAATTGTTGTTCAAATAAACTATTAAAAATAATAATCAAAACAGTCTACATACTTTTTCTACAAGTGAATTACTGCTACTTATCTGTTCTGCTACTAACAACTTAGTTCTACAATCCTCACTTGTGTTATACTTATTTTCTTCAACAATGCCCAAAGTTTGAGGGTGTTTTACTTTAATTACTGGATTTTACAGAATTTGTATTTTTTCGTTTCCTTTTAAACGGTTTAGGAACTTTCTCAGTATGCTTCTGAAATAGTACTATTACCAATTTATGTTCACCAACTAATTCAATGACTGAATTAGAATTGCATTTATGATCATTGTTTGGAGTAAGTGGTTCATTATGCTCAATTTTGACCCAAACTTCTTCAAGTTTCTTAATACGATGTATTTCTGAATCTGTGTTATCATCCAATTCTGCCCTCGTTTAATTCACACTTTACATCTTTAAATGTTTCAAATTTTATGTTATTGCCAAAGTAATTCTGAAATGCACTGAGTTTGGTTTTGACTGCATTAATAATTGTATCTTTCTTTTCTTCTTTAATATGCTTATTACTAATTATGATCTCACAACTAAATGTCTTTAATTGTTGTTCTTCTACAAACTTTACACATTCTTTGTCTTCTTCACATTCATTACAATCTCACAAGTGTCAAATCCTCGATTTAAGTTACTGCTTATTCAGTATTCATTTTTACTCACACTCAACTGTGAGTATATATAAAAGTTAAAAAAGATATTATATTTTGTATACTCTCTTCAATACCAAATCCATACTATATTCTGTTAGTATCTTTAGAGTTCGTCGTTTTCTCGTAAGGTCTAAGTTAATATTTACGAAGTGGTTAAAAAAATCTTTAGAATTTAATGCGCATATCTGAGTATTCATGAAATGGAGTTTTTAGGTATACGAGGGGTTTGTCGATTGCAAATTAAAAGAAGGATCCTTTCACGAACAACATAGAAAGCCTCTTTGTTCCAGGTCGTAAACAGAGATTAGGCTTACTTATAAAGACGGTTTTTTTTCTTGAAGTATTTGTTTCCTTTATCAATTATATCATTCCCAGTTTTAACTGTAAAAAAATTATTTATTTATGAGCATATACATTAAAGATAGAGCACAATAACCATGCAATAAATTACATTCCGAATAACTACAGACACATCAGGATTCAAATCTATCAGAACCGTTTTAATTTTATTACACTGTACTATTCCTTCGAAACATTTGAAAAAATCGCTGCATCTCAATGACCCTTTACCACCATATGCCAATCCGTAGTATGAGCCTATTCCCAAAAGGCAAATAAAGCCCTTATGTTCTTTACATGAAATGTATTCATCCCTAACTATCTGATCATCTTCGACCTGACAAAAGTCTGGACAACTACAACAATCAAAGCAGAAAATAACAGCGCTCAGTTAGCTTGTTGACACACATCCCATTTGTAGAGTTTTGGAGTAAATCTATACTTTCCTTACATTTAAAGTTGTTAGATGTTTGTTCATCCTGCTGCAATGAACCCTGTACATCCAAGCTTTGTGAGTCTATGTTTTGACGTTGGCTTTTTGTGATCAACATCAACACTACTCAACCTGATGACACAGCATTAGAGTTTTCATCACTTTGATACATGTATGTTCAATAGTACAGTTAGTTTGTGTATTCTCACACTCAATGCTTTGTGAAATACAAATCACTTCCTTTGTTTATTTTATTAAAACGACCAACAAAATTTTCCATGTTTAGTATTGTATTTTTTCTAACCATCTTTCATAATAATTAAGCATTTTCTGAGACTCGATATGAGTTTTGCTGAAAATTACATCATGTTCACAATTGTAATTTTCTAATATCAATAACTTCAAAATAATTACTTCTTACATCTTCTAACTTTACAGAGGTAAACAGTTTCTGTTAGGAGAACTAAGTAGATGATTGGAATCATTTCTTTCTTAAGAAAGTTCTCAAATATATCTACAATGGAAACAAAATGTTTTAAAAAAACTGTTTTACTGTACTTTTGCAGAACTGATCTATAAGAATCATGATTCAGTAGAATATCTTCTATTGTATATTGTACGTAAAGAAAAAACATTTAATCTTTCACAAATTATCTGAGATTTCTTTTAAATAGTTTTTTTTAATAAGTCAATTAGATTATATTAATATATTATATTATTATATCCCGTGTGGAGTTGCTAGTCTCCCATCGGGCGCCATCCCCAGGTGGTGGATAGGGGAATGCTCACCAGATATGGCGGGTACCGGGGAAATAAAATACCCGGGGCGAACCAAAACTAAAAAGTCAATTAGATTATATAATTGTTGTTCAAATAAACTATTAAAATAATAATCAAACAGTCTACATACTTTTTCTACAAGTGAATTACTGCTACTTATCTGTTCTGCTACTAACAAACTTAGTTTCTACAATCCTCACTATGTGTTTAATACTTATTTTCTTCAACAATGCCCAAAGTTTGAGGGTGTTTTTTTACTTTTAATTACTGGATTTACAGAATTTGTATTTTTTTTCGTTTCCTTTTAAAAACGGTTTTAGGAACTTTCTCAGTAAATGCTTCTGAAATAGTACTATTACCAATTTTATGTTCACCAACTAATTCAATTCAATGACTGAATTAGAATTGCATTTATGATCAATTGTTTTGGAGTAAGTGGTTTTCATTATGCTCAATTTTTGACCCAAACTTCTTCAAGTTTTCTTAATACGAATGTATTTCTGAATCTGTGTTATCATCCAATTCTGCCCTCGTTTAATTCACACTTTACATCTTTAAAATGTTTCAAATTTTTATGTTATTGCCAAAGTAATTCTGAAATGCACTGAGTTTGGTTTTGACTGCATTAATTAATTGTATCTTTCTTTTCTTCTTTAATATGCTTATTACTAATTATGATCTCACAACTAAATGTCTTTAAATTGTTGTTCTTCTACAAAACTTTACACATTCTTTGTCTTCTTCCAACATTCATACAATCTCACAAGTGTCCAAATCCTCGATTTAAGTTACTGCTTATTCTCAGTATTCAGTTTTTTTTTTTACTCACACTCAACTGTGAGTAATATATATAAAAAAGTTTTAAAAAAAGATATTATATTTTGTAAATACTCTCTTCAATTACCAAATCCATACTATATTCTGTTAGTATCTTTAGAGTTCGTCGTTTTCTCGTAAGGTCTAAGTTAATATTTACGAATGTGGTTTAAAAAAATCTTTAGAATTTAATGCGCATATCTGAGTATTCATGAAATGGAGTTTTTAGGTATACGAGGGTTGTCGATTGCAAAATTAAAAGAAGGATCCTTTCACGAACAACATAGAAAGCCTCTTTGTTCCAGGTCGTTAAACAGAGATTAGGCTTACTTTATAAAGACGGTTTTTTTTCTTGAAGTATTTGTTTCCTTTATCAATTATATCATTCCCAGTTTAACTGTAAAAAATTATTTATTTATGAGCATATACATTAAAGATAGAGCACAATAACCATGCAATAAATTACATTCCGAATAACTACAGACACATTCAAGGAATTCCCAAATCTATCAGCAACCGTTTTTTGTAATTTTAATTAACACTGTACTATTCTCTTCTCGAAACATTTGAAAATCGCTGAGCATCTCATGACCCTTTACCACCATAATTGCCAATCCGTAGTATGAGCCTATTCCCAAAAAGGCAATAAAGCCCTTATGGTTCTTTACATGAAAATGTATTTCAATTGTCATCCTTAACTATCTGATCTATCCTATCGGAACCTGACCAAAGTCTGGACAAACTACAACAATCAAAGGCAGAAATAACAGGCGCTGCAGTTAGCTTGTTGACACACATCCACATTTGTAGAGTTGTAGAGTAAATCTATACTTTCCTTACATTTTAAAGTTGTTAGAATGTTTGTTCATCCTGGCTGCATATGAAACCCTGTACATTCCAAGCTTTGTGAGTCTATGTTTGACGTTGGCTTTTATCTGTGATCAACATCAAATCAACACTACTCAACCTGATGACATCAGCATTAGGAGTTTTCATCACTTTGATACTTGTATGTTCAATAGTACAGTTAGTTTGAGTGTATTCTCACACTCAATGCTTTGTGAAATACAATCACTATCCTTTGTTTATTTTATTAAAACGACCAACAAATTTTTTCCATGTTTTAGTAAATTGTATTTTTCATAACCATCTTTCATAATAATTTAAGCATTTTCTGAGACTCGATAATGAGTTTTGCTGAAAATTACATCATGTTCACAATTTGTAATTTTCTAATATCAATAACTTGCAAAATAATATACTTCTTACATCCTTCAAAACTTTACAGAGGTAACA
>NW_025787854.1:0-12802 GCF_021130785.1 Homalodisca vitripennis
AATGATATAAAACAAACTCCTCTACAACATTAAATTATATTAATTAAAATGATTTTAAACATGTCAGTAATATATTAAATAGTCGACTATGTGCAAACTAATAAGTTGAAGTCTTTAGCCTTTTAAAAAAGATGTGCAGCAAAACTACGACTGGAACGTAGCGCAGATTTTGCACAAGAGTTGAGTGAAACTTCTTGCTCCGATCATAGCGATCATCAATGTTGGCCACAGCGTTTTAATGCTATTCGATGTATAGAGTAATACTGAAGGTCGCTCAGCCCCGGGCTATGATGAAATAGCCTCGAGGCATTTAAAAGCTAATATTAACCATTTAGCTGATACTTTTTTATAAATGACTAGTTCTAGCATACCATTTGGTACATTTCTAGAAACTCTAAAAATTGCAAAAGTAGTTCCTTTTTACAAATGAGGAGCCAAAAATACCTCTAGAAACTTTAGACCTATCTCTTATTAGCAAAAATATCTAAAATATTAAACAAAGTTGTAATCATTCATCTTAACTACCTCATTAGAACTATGGTTTCCGCATCATACGACTAAACATAGATCGAAATTACAAATTCATTAACTACCCAATAAAATTAATATTATTAATATGTTTTACATATACTACAGCCAGTCCTCATTTAAATTAAAGTAAATATCGAGTTAAAAAAATTTGTATTAGAATTTTAACTTAAAAGTTATTCTAATTTACATTTATAATTTTAAGACTCCTCCCAGGGCACAGACTTCAATAATCTATGCGGGAGTATGTTTAAATAGGTAATATCTCATGGTAAATGTATAAATAATTTTTTTGTGAATAAAATATTTTGAGTTATCCTGAGTTTTAATAGACGAGTACTCGGGTGGAGATTCGTAACACCAACAAATACTAGTCTAAGTTAGATAAGTATTATTACTATACTATTACACACACATTAACACCAAAACATGCACATGGTTCGTGCATGGCTAGGTAAATGTGTTGTTAAACATACTTAAAAAAAAAACTAAATAGACTTAATTTTACAGGCCAAGGAAACAAAACCTTATTGGTAATTAGAAGAGGGAAACGGTGATCCCCAACCTCACATGGCATCTCCAGAGAAATAAATTTAATTAAGTAAATACCCAGAATGAGATAATCAATTGAAATTTTGCTACGCATTTGGAAGTAATTAAAAAAATACTTATTAAGTCTTGAAATGTGTTTTACTCATAATTTAGTTTTATCTTGAAACGTACGAAAGTATAAGATATTACACACAAATTAAAGGATACAATAATAAGACCATTAAAATCACATTGACTATATTTCTTACCTTTCAGGCTATTGAGTTCAGTTCCTGAAACAATAATAATTAATAAAACTCATATTTCCCTTTATTCTTTTATGGACATTGAACAATTACTATTACTTATAGAATGTTTTTATCAATATGTAAAGTTCAGATCAAGACTTTCGTTTGTTTGATAACATAAAAATACATGATATAATGTGTTACTCAACATTAAATTGAATTAGCAATTGACCTACTTACCTGTAACATAACTAATCAACACAATGCTTACTAACAGCCGACGAGGCACGACATACCAAGTAATGTTTTCCACAGCTGTAAATACACAGTGTAACTGGCGTGGCTGTGCCATTTCAGCGTTAGCACCTGTCACTAACAATGCAACGCATTACGTCATCATCGTAGCCTGATCGTCAAACCGATGGCTGGAAGATATGCATTTCTCGTCTATTGTATTGGTATTTACGGCGTTCACGTTCACAGAATCTATCGATATAAATCTTAGTTTATTGCTTTCCTATTCCTCGACTTACTCGATTAGAATCAGCAATATAATAAAATTTTATTTTGTTAGAAGTAATATAACACTAGACTATAGGTTTTTTTTTTTATAGATGTTTAAATGCAAAAATTAGATAGTGTTACAATGAACGTTTATATTTTTTTGTTTTGTTTTTGTTGATAATTTAAATTATTTGATATTTTCCGTATTAACGATCGATGTTTTTCTTCTAGCATATCTATATATTACTATCGTTTGTTCGCTACTTCTTGTTCATTGATACATTTTGAATTCATGTGATAGCTCCGGAGTGCAGAGAAAGTCTTCTGAAGGATGGAAAATTCTCCTGTGGAACATGAAAATTCAAAGAGAAAAAGTATTTATGGAATATTGATGAAATTAGAAATAAAACTAGAAAAATTACTTTTTTTATAACTTAAAGCCATGTAAAGGATCCAACAGAAAGTGATGTAACCTTTTAAAGTTTAATTTAGTTTCAGTAAAAATTTTTACTAAAAATGAAACTACTTTATTTGAATTAATTTATTGTGACGAACACAATACCAATAAACCACTTAACATAGTGGCAAATATTAAACTAAAATTGAAAGGGAGACAGAAAATATTATTATTCCGTTAAAGAAAAAAGGAAATGTAAATAAACAAAAACGTTTGAAAGAAAAGATAGTTGTACTGTATGTTATTGTTATTTAAAATTCCCATGTTGCACGACTATATGGAAAGTTGAAGCAAATGGACTTTCTTAATTCTGTTACAACAAAACCTCTGTATAAAACTAATGATGAGTGATGCTGTGATCTCACCTAGTAACAAACAGCATGACACAGATACACAAATCTTCACATAAATACTATTAACTGTAAACCTCTGAATAAAACTAATGAGGCTTGTATCCTGCATTTGGCTAGAACAATGGGGGCAGTGTTTATGCTGATCTTTCTTAGTAACAACCGCACGCACCGATATAAAAATATCATTCAAATAATTTAGATGTAACACTAAATCTGAAATGAGAGCCATTTTTCGTTCATGGCTTACATAAATTGTAATTTTAATGCTGTTTATATCGCTATAGCTTCCTAAATTCTTATAACACTGACCTTCTAATACGAAAGTTAATAATAAATATATTTTAAAATATTTCAGACTATAGACCCTTATATAATTATAATTCGATAAATGTAAAGACAAAACTGAGTTAATAAATACAGATTAGACAATCTCGCTTTATTTCTTATTATGTTCTTGAATGAACCTTTAGGTAAATTCTGACGAACGATTGGTTTTTCCGCACCAAAAAAACCAATCTAAAAATATATAAGAGGGGGTTATCTTTAAATAAGGTGTCAATAATATACCCTTTTCGTCATCGTAGAAAAATTGCCTATGTCGAAGCTGCTATTATTAAGTATGTTTTAATGGTTGGATTTCTTGTGGTTAAATTTAATACATAGTTAAAGTATAATTAGATGAATAATAGTTACATTCAACGAAATTTGAATTTCCCGAAGAGACAACCTGAAAGTAACCTAAGATTTTCGAGCAAATGGGTAGAAGTTATTGTGATTAAACGCAAAAATATCAAAGCTTGGAAAACATTCTTTAATACGTTTAATTATTTTTAATATTTTGATTTTGGTTTTAAGGATGAACGTTAATCGAAAAAGTTCCTGTAACGAAATTATATATTTCGTTTCGTCTGTATTTTTAATAACAACAAATCATAACTCATGAGTAGGTTTTATTTAAGTTGTCAAGTCGTAAATTTTGCATCTTTTAGTAATGTTTCATTGAGATTTAACTGATTATCTGAAAGAAGTAAAAAAACTATACTGTAGCAAATAACTGTCAAAATCGGATGTCCATATCAAAATTATAAACAACATTAAAAGATGGGAGCAACACTAAAATAAATACAGTTAAAAAAAAATTACGTTGATGCCTAATTTGGTTATTACAATGGCTATAAATAAAGGGAAATGCGTCTTTACTTCTCTAATGCAATCTAATTCAGTCATTAAGTGTACAAATTCAGATTACAAAACAGTCTTCTTGACAAATTAATTATTCTCATTTCGCCGGTTTTCGGCAAATTAGGGTTTATAATTGTAATACTTAAAAAAGGAACCAGAGTTAGAAAGGAAGAACTATTACTGACCGGATATTTTCTTTCGGCATAAAGGAAACAACCCTAATAATGTGTGTGCGAATCACGTGAAAACATTACATACCACCGCAACCTAAAGCGTTTATGAATTATAATTGTATTGGTATTAAAAACAAACGTATTCTGCTATTGAACCATATTCCAAAATATTTTCCCCCACATTTTTTGAACACCCTAGAAAAAACATTGATCACGATTATCCTTCATATTTCAAAATTATTACTTTCTTTACGAAGGCTTAAAGTTTTAAGTCAAATATGGGACTATAGCAAACACATTTTTTGTCGATTTGAAATATATTGTGAACCACAGAAATAAGCTATAGATCTATTACCTTTCGCATCTTCAGGAAAACGTTAGTTCATTGGCACAATAGCTCCAGCCGGGCCACAAGCGTTGTGGGCCGTATTTTTTATGAACTAGCATGTATTGATTGCAAGTTTGTAAATGTGTATTATTGTTTTCTATTTGATGTCCACCTCTTTACATAAATTATGATTAAGATGTAGGTACATTACGTAGGTAGGTATATATTAAGGATGGCGATCTAATAATAAATTTTTACCACAATAAGACTCTGCCTGGTATCAAATGCTTCTTTAATTGAAAAATTTTATCAAGGATCTTAACAGAAACTTAACTGTTACACTTATAAAAACAAGTGTTAATTTAATATGTTAGCATAGGAAGTGTTTTCGATGAGTTGAGATTGTAGGAAAATTGTAGATGGCTTTAGGGTTGAATTAACATTATAGACACCAACAATACTGTTGAATTTTGACTTAAATTTCTAAATCAGTAAGAGGATTAGAGTTTTTGAAACAAGGACAAGGAAATAAATGGTAAAATGTACCATTAAATTAATTTGTTTTTATATAAAGTTATGGTCTGTTCTTTTTTTCAATACAATTTATCTTTTATTGCAAAAATACTTTGTTATTTACCCATTAAAATAAGTCTAATATATTAAATGACGAATACCTGTTTTGACCTGTTGCGATGTTAGGTATAGGTACAAATTTGAGTAACGAGGACTTTTTATTCGTATAGCGTTAAAATAGCTTAAAATACTTATATCTTTGTTATAATAAGCGTAACAAATAAAAACATAAAATTATCAATTGAAAAATATGCAGAAGACAGGTTAGAAACTATACTCATGCTGTTATCTTTAATGCTAGCGAAGAAATGAAACAAGGGGAGCGTATATAGACATCCACTTAGTAATTAATGAATTAAAAGTGGGTTATATCTCCAAAGGACACAAATGTTGGATTTAAACAAACTGTTTGATTTTGTTAAACGTTGTTTTTATAACTTTACATTAGCATTCAGCCTAAATATTTATGTTATCGTTTTAAAAAACATTCTTAACCAGTTTACATACTTAAAATAATAATTTCCTCTTGTGTACAGGGGACTCATTGTAAATTAGGCTGTGCCCATAGTGGTTATTGAAGTGAACTATAATGAATTAGTTGCTTATCACATTTATAACATTAAATAATATAAAATGTAAAAAACATTTTGTTTTTAATGAAGCAATTTTATTTTTTTTAATAAAACAACCAAATATGTTGCATATTTAGAAAAAAGCGCTTTAAGCAGCATTATCCTCAGAACCTGTCATGTCATGTAAAAATGTCGCTCTCTAGTTGGGTTTAGCAGTTAATGAAGGCTTAAACATGCAAGTTTGTTTGTCTGTCTGTCCACACGGTATCTTGAAAAATCGAAATGACCTTTTACCACTTCAATAATGTTTTGCATGATCTTGTTAATATCTGTATAGGATATCATCGATATCCATGAAGGTGTACATGTCGTTTGTTCTGGTCTGTCCACACGGTTATCTTGAGAACGAAATGTACCTTTACACTTAAATGTTTGCGATGCTTGTTGAATATTCTGTATTAGGATTTCATCGATATCCAATGATGGTGCATGTCGTTTTTATTGTCTCGTCTTTTCCGCTCGGTATCTTGAGAACGAAATGACCTTTACACTTAAATGTTTGCCATGGGGCTTGTTAATATCTTTATAGGATTTTCATCGAATATCCATGATGGTGCAATGTCGGTTTGTCCATATCTGTCCGCTCGGTAGCTTAGAGAACGAAATGACCTTTACACTTATAATGTTTGGCATTGCTTGTTAAATATCTGTATACGGATTCCATTCCGATATTCCGATGAAGGTTGCCATGTTCGTTCGTCTGTCGTATGTCCACACGGTATCTTGAGAAACGAAAAATGACCCGTTTACACTTAAAATGTTTTGCCATGCTTGTTATATATCCTTTATACGGATTCATCGATATCCATCGAAGGTGGCATGTCGTTCGTACTGTCTGTCCACACGGTAATCTTGAGAACGATAATGGACCTTTACACTTATAATGTTTGCGATGCTTGTTAATATCTATTATAGGATTCATACGATATCCATGAAGGTGCATGTCGTTTGTCTGTCTGTCCGCTCGGTTATCTTAAGAACGAACTCTGACCTTTACACTTAAATCTGTTTTCCATAGCTTTCTTAATATCTTTATAGGATTCATCGATATCCATGAAGGTGCATGTCGTTTTTTGTCTGTCTGGTCCACCACGGGGTCATCTTGAGAACGAAATGACCTTTACCACTTAAATAGGTTTGCATGTCTTGTTAATATCTTTATAGGATTTCATTCGA
Organism: Homalodisca vitripennis; assembly: GCF_021130785.1. Lineage (NCBI taxonomy): Eukaryota > Metazoa > Arthropoda > Insecta > Hemiptera > Cicadellidae > Homalodisca > Homalodisca vitripennis. Next base: position 6,686 of record NW_025787854.1, read on the forward strand.
TATCCATGAAGGTGCATGTCGTTTCGTTTCTGTCTGTACCACACGGGAATCTTGGAGAACGAAATGACCTTTTACACTTAAAATGTTTCTGCACTGATTGTTAATAATCATAATATAGGAAGTTCATCGATATCCATGAAGGTGCATGTCGTTTTTTGTCTGTCTGTACCGCACGGTATCTTTGAGAAACGAAATGACCCATTTACACTTATACGGTTTTGCATGCTTGTTAAATATCTTTATAGGATTCATCGATATCCATGGATGGTGGCATGTCGTTTTTGTTCTAATCTGTCCACTCGGTTAGCTTGAGAACGAAATGACCCTTTACACTTAAATTGTTTTGCATGCCTTTTGTTAAGTATCTGAGTAATTAGGATTCATCGATATCCATGAAGGGTGCATGTTCGTTCGTCTGTCTGTCCACACGGTATCTTGAGAACTGAAAATAATGAACCTTTACACTTAAATGTTTGCATGCTTGTTAATATCTTTATAGGAATTCATTCGATATCCATGAAGGTGCATGTCGTTCGTCTGTCTGGTCCACACGGTATCTTGAGAACGAAATGACCTTTACACTTAAATGTTTGCATGCTTGTTAATATCTGTATAGGATTCATCGATATCCATGAAGGTGCATGTCGTTCGTCTGTCTGTCCACACGGTATCTTGAGAACGAAATGACCTTTACACTTTAAATGTTTGCATGCTTGTTAATATCTTATAGGATTCATCGATATCCATGAAGGTGCATGTCGTTCATCTGTCTGTCCACACGGTATCTTGAGAACGAAATGACCTTTACACTTAAATGTTTGCATGCTTGTTAATATCTTTATAGGATTCATCGATATCATGAAGGTGCATGTCGTTTGTCTGTCTGTCCGCTCGGTATCTTAAGAACGAAATGACCTTTACACTTAAATGTTTCCATGCTTCTTAATATCTTTATAGGATTCATCGATATCCATGAAGGTGCATGTCGTTTGTCTGTCTGTCCACACGGTATCTTGAGAACGAAATGACCTTTACACTTAAATGTTTGCATGCTTGTTAATATCTTTATAGGATTCATCGATATCCATGAAGGTGCATGTCGTTCGTCTGTCTGTCCACACGGTATCTTGAGAACGAAATGACCTTTACACTTAAATGTTTGCATGATTGTTAATATCTATATAGGATTCATCGATATCCATGAAGGTGCATGTCGTTTGTCTGTCTGTCCGCACGGTATCTTGAGAACGAAATGACCTTTACACTTATACGTTTGCATGCTTGTTAATATCTTTATAGGATTCATCGATATCCATGATGGTGCATGTCGTTTGTCTATCTGTCTGCTCGGTAGCTTGAGAACGAAATGACCTTTACACTTAAATGTTTGCATGCTTGTTAATATCTGTATAGGATTCATCGATATCCATGAAGGTGCATGTCGTTCGTCTGTCTGTCCACACGGTATCTTGAGAACGAAATGACCTTTACACTTAAATGTTTGCATGCTTGTTAATATCTTTATAGGATTCATCGATATCCATGAAGGTGCATGTCGTTCGTCTGTCTGTCCACACGTATCTTGAGAACGAAATGACCTTTACACTTAAATGTTTGCATGCTTGTTAATATCTTTATAGGATTCATCGATATCCATGAAGGTGCATGTCGTTTGTCTGTCTGTCCGCTCGGTATCTTAAGAACGAAATGACCTTTACACTTAAATGTTTCCATGCTTCTTAATATCTTTATAGGATTCATCGATATCCATGAAGGTGCATGTCGTTTGTCTGTCTGTCCACACGGTATCTTGAGAACGAAATGACCTTTACACTTAAATGTTTGCATGCTTGTTAATATCTTTATAGGATTCATCGATATCATGAAGGTGCATGTCGTTCGTCTGTCTGTCCACACGGTATCTTGAGAACGAAAATGACCTTCACACTTAAATGTTTGCATGCTTGTTAATATCTGTATAGTTAATATCTGTATAGGATTCATCGATATCCATGAAGGTGCATGTCGTTTGTCTGTCTGTCCACACGGTATCTTGAGAACGAAAATGGACCTTTAACAACTTAAATGTTTGTATGGCTCCTGTTAAATATCTGTATAGGATTCATCGAGATCCATTGATGGGTGCATGTCGTTTGTCTGTCTGTCCGCTCGGTATCATTGAGAACGAAATGAACTTTTACACTTTAATAATATTTGCAATGCTTTTGTTAATATCTCTGCTATAGGATTCATCGGAGATCCATGAATGGTGCATTGTCGTTTTCACAAAATCCTTGCTGATCGTGTTAGAAAAAATAGCATTTTTACACATTGGTCGCCATACGGATAAGTCGCGAGTCATTTTACCTTAGATTTAAAATAATATCTTTTTTATAGTTTTTAAAAAATGTCCATTACTCTTCGTAATTCCGTTCAAAAATAAATCCATTTTTTCTCGTTACACAAAGTCCACCCGGTGAAAATAGATAAACTACAATTTGCGTTTAGGAATGTGATGCAAAGTTAGGAGATAGTTATATCATTATATGAATTGTTTCGTTGGAGTAAAATTTGAGTTGTATATGGTTATTGTATTAGTTATAGTATTATTCGACATATCAGTGAAGGCTATTTACGATCGAAAAATGACAATGAACAATATTTTACTGGACTTTTTAACAAGGGAAAATAGTTCTTATGATTTTTGGTTGTAGATTGACTTAAATAAACTGCCAACAAATAGTTGTTGAATATCAATCTTTGTGCTAATTGAAATGCAAAACTTGTTCTGAATCTCATTTCTCCGGTATATTACAGTGGTAATGAAAGAACAATTGCTACTTAAATGCCATCGTTGATAATAGCCGTTTGAAAAGTCCAATAATAGTTTAGCGAAATGAATATATATACTATATTATATATATATATATATATATATTAATATATATATATATATATATATATATATGTATGAATATCAACTATATCAAACTTGGAATATAAAAAAGGAACACAGCACTTAGAGGATAAAGCGAGTTATATTGAATGTAGGGGGTTAATCGGTGGTGTTAATAGAAACTAGCTTGGTAGAGTTTTAAATCAAGTACTTTTAATAACAGTTTACTAGCAAAAGTGCCAGGGACAAATCACTTTATATGGTTTGTCACAGTCCCAGAAGTGCACTTAATGTTGCTATTTTTAATCAGTATACTTAAATAGTATAATGGGATTAAGAGATGAAATAGTATTCACATAAAACATTTACTATATGTTTATGATAAAAAACAACTTGAAATTTTAAACATCAACTTTTTAAATTAGTTAGTTTCTGAAAGGAAATGTTTAAAAAATATATTTTGAGTGTAGACTGACGATGGTTAGCAAGGTTTTACGTGTAAACTTTAAATTAAAACTCTTATGGAGATAAACGTTATTTCAAAAGTGTTATTTTTTTATTCGGAAAACGAACGTCCCCCCTATACCACTGTATTAACGTTTTTTCAATATTACGGTAAAATATAAGAAAGTTATATATAGTTCATAGTGCTATAAGCATGTAATTTAAAAACTAAATTGGCACATGCTTGAAACTGAGATCTTCTATGGATCTGATAGAAGTGGACTCCAGTATTCAAAGAGTCAATCTGTAAGTGTCAGATGTCACTTGAAGTTTGATGTAGAATTGGACTTAAATAAACTGCCAACAAATAGTTTGAATATTCAAATCTTTGTGCTATTGAATTGTTAAAAACTTTCGTTTTTTTGAAAATCTCTTCTCCTCGGTGTAATTACAAGTGGTAATGAAGAACAATGCTACTTTAAAAGCATACGATAATAGCCGTGAAAAAAAGTCTCAATAATATTTAAGCGAATGAATATGTATATATATATATATACTATATATATATATATATCTATAGATATTATATATATAAATTTATATGAATACCAACTTCAAAACTTGGAATTGTAACCGTAAATTAGTTAATTAAATGTTTCTATACAATGTAAATTTTCGGCAACCCTAAAATCAGCCCAGTATTAACTATAATATTCATTTTTACATCCAATGTTCCCCGGAACTAAAATTATTGGGCGGAGTAAGTACTACCTAATCTGGCCCACGCGTATGAAATTTTTTTCTTCTAACCCTCTTGTTAGCAGCCCAAACTACGTAAAACGATTAAGACCCTCCGCGCGCTCTTTGGTCCGGTAAGGTAAAATTTATCTTTTCGTATTATTAAATTAGCCCTTTGATGCCAAACGTATAAAATGAATGTAACAGTAAAGTAAAATGAGTGGGACTTGTGACTAGTTAAAGTAAACTTACCACCTTGAAGATCTTTTATTTTGCTTGGATTGAGATAGATAAAGGTTGTGGCGTTCGTCCTTATGGTGACGAGCACGTTGTCTATACAATACGTAAATTGTAGTATCATTAAATGGCTAATTATACCCGTCGCGAATTTGTATGCATCTTATGAGCGAGTTTACCGTATGCTGATGTATCTCAACGTTGTTGTTGGGAATAGAATGGCTACCACTTCCCAACTTTTACTCACTCTTTCTAGAAAATAACCGTTCTTAGGACCTACAGTCTTCAATGTCTCGTGCCAAGGACGCCGACCCCACCCGGGTTTGTATGAGCTCTACCTATTGCGAAGGGAAGTGAAATATTATCTGTTTTTGTAAAATAAAAACGTCGTACGCATAATTCAATAGAACTATTGGTATTATTTTAAGGCCCACCTAGCAAGATATACTCATTTTAGTTATTATATTTCTAATTGGCCGCAGCAACGTGGCATTATATAACTTTTCCGTTTTACCATCTAAAAAGTGGTGCTTTTTAAGAGTTTTCGTAATTAAACTGAACTTATAAAGTAAACTTTTAATATTTCTAGTATTTATTTTACTACGACCTCAGAAGTCACCACCCCCATGATGTTATCGTATTCATACGGTACAGGAATATAACAAAAGGCAACACAATTAGAGATAAAGCAGTTATATGAATGGGTGGGTTAAATGGTGGTTGATAGAACCTTAGCTTGGTAGAGTTTAAACAACGTACTTTACAACAGTTTACTAGCAAAGTGCCAGACAAATCACTTTATATGTTGTCACAGTCCCAAGAAGTGCACATTATGTTGCTATTTTTAATCAGTATCTTAAATAGTAGGGATAAAGAGAAAGTATTAACATAAAACATTTACTTATGATTTAGTTAAAAAAAACAAACTTGAAATTTTAAAAATCAACTTTTAAATTAGTTAGTTTCTGGAAACGGAATGTTTAAAAAAACATATTTTAGTAGAACCGACATGGTTAGCAGGTTTACGTTAAACTTTAAATCAAAACTCTTATTGGAGGATAAAACGTTATTCAATAGTGTTATTTATTCGGAAAAACGATTTATACCACTGTATTAACGTTTTTTTTCAATATTACGGTACGTAAAACTATAAGAAAGTTATATTATAGTTCCACAGTGGTATAGCTGTATTAATACAAATTGACATGCTTTGAAACTGAGATCTTTTATGGATCTGATAGAAGTGGATCTTCCAGAATTCCAAAGAGTCAAATACTGAAAGTGTCAGGATGTCAGGCGCTGCACGAAGACGGAAGCTCCAAATGGAATTAAAAATTCTCTATTCGCATCGTCTTCTTAAGAATTACGAGCCTGGCGTCAATGGGTCATAGTAACATCTTATGGCTGACGCTGTATCTCAAAAACCAGTTTATTGGGGAACTACTAATACAAACGTCTGCTTATACAGGGTGTGAGTTCGCAGGCAGTGAAGATATATTGTTGTTGCTATCTTAACTCAACCAAAGTTTACCATCCAAATGAGAACAGTAAAACAATAATGTTTCGTCCATAACGGGTATTTTGCCAGTGGTTTTATATAGTTTAAGTTGTATTCTTTTTTAAAAATAATTTTGTATTTCATGAGTAGTTTAAAATATTCCTTGTTATTTAAGAATATAAATTAATGTCTGTAATAATAACTACGACAAATATAATATATTAAAAGAATTTCAGTATAAAATGTTCTTTACACACAACCGCACACACACACACACACACACACACCAACACACACACACAAA
>NW_025787855.1:0-13637 GCF_021130785.1 Homalodisca vitripennis
TCCACCCTCTCTTCTTGAATCTTTTTGCCTAAAGAAACTTGAAATAAGTACGCAACTGGATGATAATAAAAAATAACTTGTATAAACATCTTATAGCAAACCACAAAGAAATATTTTGTATAGCAGTTTGAGTTTAAAAATATTGTATTTATTTAGAGAGATCAAATAATTTTTTTAAATTTATCTGAAAATAATCCACAAGCGAACACTTCCATGGCCAAATTTCATCAAAATTGGACCATACATCTTTGTTCCTCTGGTAGTGACTGTGGGTTAGAATGGACACATCAGAACAAGACTTCTTCACAAGTTTCCTATTTTCTTAATCGAGGATAATCCCAAAATGGATAAATTTTTCTCACATATACTTCTCTGTTGTGGTATACTTTTCTCTGTAACTATATACATGTATAATTGAAGAGAGTTAAAATTTTAAAAGTGTACAGATCTATGTATGAATAGGCAGAGTTTGACATTTTATATAATTTCAACCATTAGTCAGAACCTTTTTAACACACTGTAATGTAAAATTGTTTGTATAATTTTCAGTTTTATCATTATTAATATTTTTAAGAAAATTGCTTCTCCATGAAATTATTAGTTTGTGTTTATGAACAGTTTCAACTTGGCTATGTAGGAAATAAAACCACCCCTGGGATTTGGAATCAATGGTGCATAATTTGTCCTAAAACCAATTATTTGTAATATATGTCTGTAAGCGCATATTTTATTTGTTTCTAACCACACAACAGTAATAACTGTAAACCCATTACCCAATAACCTATAGTTACGAAAGTAATATCAATGCAAGCCAAGGGTTTAAAACGCAAGTGGTTTGCCATTACTAACTACGGTTAGTGATTCTGTATGGAATTCCAACAATCCCAGCATATCATTAACTACTCGTTCTGGTCTTCACATAAAGTACTAATGGTTGGGAAGGATTGATTTTACTATTTGAATTCTTTGGTTTGTGAAGGTTTATTTTTGACGATGGAAAGGATTTGTGAAGGAAACAGGATTTTTCCGGACATTTGCCATGCCGTTCAGTGAAACAAGAAAACATAACACTATTATGTTTCGAGATTTTGCAATCTGATTTCTCTTTTTTCAGGTAAAGAACTATACCTAAATAAGCATAATTACAAACTCAGGTTAAAATAAACAAAATCTTAACTAAAGCGTTGTGGCACACGGCCTAAGTGTCTAGGAATCACAACCTACATTGTTGTTTGTCAACTTCACTAACACTAGAAGGCACATGGCACTTAATAACAAAAACTATACCAAAAACACTAATCATTAAAACCTAACTCACTAACGGAAATCACCAGGTCACAAATACGTCTTCCAACACGTCTATCTAAACACACCCTACGCGCACTGACCAGAGGGACTAGCCAATGGAGTAATACTGTGACGGCTGGCTAATAACAAGATGGCGGAAATACAAGGGAAGGGGAACAGGAATGGGCCCTTTCGTTATTATTGGTGTCATTGCGAATGATAACTTTCCTTAAAACCATAATTGTGACCTACCGCATTGGTTTATTACAAAATATCCAATCCGTTTTTGAATACTTTCTTTGGTTTTCTCCTTTAGTTTCATTTTTTAGAATTGGCAAAACCAAAGGCGGCCTAATCTCGACTGATGGTTGACTGATTGGTTGGTCCTGCCAATTTTAATGTATGTTGCCATCAATTATTATTTTCCTTTTGAAGAAATGTGGTTTCCCGATGTAATTAATGTTGGGACTTCCCATCCCAATTCATAATGAATGGTCTTCGGACCAAACAAATGGCTGTGCAATTTTTATGTACTTTAGGCCTTGCCACTAACGCTTTTAGTAAGCATTTGGTTTAGTCATTTTTAACCTGAGTTTGTAATTTCTATGTATTAGGTTAAGTTCTTTACCTGAAGAAGAAGATCAGATTCGCAAGTCATCTCGAAACGTAGGGTTACTGTTTTCCTTTTTTCACTGAAACCGATGGCAAATGTACCGAAAAAAATCCTGTCTTTCCTATTTGGAACTGTTTGAGTTAAAGCTACAAATTCACCTTTTTCTTCTTAGTACAGCGTCTGGGGTCTGACTGTCCAGAGACTTTGAGACCTCCTGAAATCTGTAGTCATAGTTTTCGCGTCTGAAAGAGATTTAAAAAAGTTGGGTGCCGAAGTGAGCTCAAAATGAACTCATTACATCATTTCGACATTAGAGACACCTAGACTCACAAGATTGATTGCTACATAATATGAGGTGTAAGAAGGTTATTCCTCATCTAGCTCCTCATCAAGGTGCTAACGAACGAGCACATAACGTCTCTTCCCAGGAATCAAGTCCTGTGGATAGCCAATCAGGTTCTAGATGCTGCACTACAAAAGGAAAGGTGAATTTGGAGCCTACACTGAAAATCCTTTTAAACTTCACCTCAAAATTTAAATTAACCCGTGTTCTTACACCTTTAGACAAGAAACATGAAGCAAAACATTTTAAAATAAGAACATGCAGAACAAATCAAATGCCGAAGAACACAACGGATGTAAACAACTGGGAACGAAGCGAGAAATCGCTATGGGCCTCTTACTGAAGAAATTCAGCATGATTACATGACAATATGTCACTTCAGCAGCAATGGGGATGCGATAACTGTCCCATAAGGCCAGGCTTGCAATGATGTGTCTCATACTAATAGCAGATTAACATCCTCTTTTGACTGCATGCTGTATCATACCGTTATGTTGTAGGGTTCTCAATTATTTATTTACATATTATAGATAATAAGTATTAGTCAGATTTTAAAATTATGAAGAAAAGAATTAAATTAGGTTATTTTGTTTTCTAAACTGAGACAGTTAATTGTTTTAGGTTTGAAGTTCAATATATTTTTGGTTTATTATAGTTTATATACGACTAAGGAAATCAAAGATAAAAATATGCGTAATTAAAACATTGAAAAATAAATTTATATTAATTCTGAACAAAGTACAAATTTTTTTAGTGTGGTTACTGAGTTTTGAGTAATATTATAATGTAATAACGATTTTTTTAACGAGTACATATTGTCATGTAAAAAAAAATCAAATAAGAAAAGTGTAACTCTAGTTTTTAAGCCTGCACATACTATTGCTCCATTTAAAAAAAAAAAACATCATCTGCAAGAACAGAAAATAAGTTTTTTAATGATGTTATAAAAATCAGAGTCTGATCAATTTACAATCGAAAATTTTCAGGATATTTCCAGCATCAGAAAACAAAGACTTTATATGTTTCAAAACTTGGCTCCATCTCAAAACTACTCAGTTTCTGTGTCAATGCGAAACGCTATCGGTCTGGGTCCTCCAGCTACTACGTTTGTCACCACCCCAGCCTACTCCCAAGGTATGGAATTAACATATGTTTCAAAACTTAGTTCTGTGTCAATGTAAAACTCCCAAGATATGGGATATAACATATGTTTCAAAACTTAGTTTCTGTGTCAATGTAAAACTCCCAAGGTATGGAATTAACATATAGTTTCAAAACTTAGTTTCTGTGTCAATGTAAAACTCCCAAGATATGGGATTAACATATGTTTCAAAACTTAGTTCTGTGTCAATGTAAAACTCCCAAGATATGGGATTAAACATATGTTTCAAAACTTAGTTCTGTTTCAATGTGAAACCTCCCAAGGTATGGGATTAACAAATGTATATTCAAAACTTAGTTTTCTGTGTCAATGTGAAACTCCCAAGGTATGGAATTAACATGTTTCAAAACTTAGTTTCTGTGTCAATTTGAAACTCCAAGTAGGGAGTTTCTGCGTATAATGTGAATCCCCCAGGTATGGAATTAACATGTTTCAAAACTTAGTTTCTGTTCAATTTGAAACTCCCAAGGTATGGAATTAACATGTTTCAAAAACTTAGTTTCTGTGTCAATTTGAAACTCCCAAGGTCATGGGATTAACACATGTTTCAAAACTTAGTTTCTGTGTCAATGTGAAACCCCCAAGGTATGGATTAACATGTTTCAAAAACTTAGTTTCTGTGTCAATTTGAAACTCCCAAGGTAATCAATGTGAAACACACAAGGTATGGGATTACCACATGTTTCAAAACTTAGTATTTCTGTTTTCAATAGCAACTCCCAAGGTATGAGGATTTAGTTTCTGTGTCAATTTGAAACTCCCAAGGTAAGGGATTAACACATGTTTCAAAACTTAGTTTCTTTTCAATGTGAAACTCCCAAGGTAATGGGATTAAACATATGTTTCAAAACTTAGTTTCTGTTCAATGTGAAACTCCCAAGGTATGGGATTAACGTATGTTTCAATACTTAGTTTCTATGTCAATGGTGAAACTCCCAAGGTATGGAATTACCACATGTTTCAAAACTTAGTTTCTGTGTCAATGTGAAACTCCCAAGGTATGGATTACCACATGTTTCAAAACTTAGTTTCTGTGCTAATGTAAAACTCCCAAGGTATGGGATTAACATATGTTTCAAAACTTAGTTCTGTGTCAATGTGAAACTCCCAATGTATGGATTAACACACGTTTCCAAAACTTAGTTTCTGTGTCAATGTGAAACTCCCAAGTTATGAGATTACCACATGTTTCAAAACTTAGTTTCTGTGTCAATGTGAAACTTCCAAGGTATGAGATTACCACATGTTTCAAAAACTTAGTTTCTGTGTCAATGTGAAACTCCCAATGTATGGAATTAACATGTTTCAAAAACTTAGTTTCCGTGTCAATTTGAAACTCCCAAGGTATGGGATTAACATATGTTTCAAAACTTAGTTTCTGTGCCAATGTGAAACTCCAAGGTATGGGATTAACATATGTTTCAAAACTTAGTTTCCGTGTCAATTTGAAACTCCCAAGGTATGGGATTAACATATGTTTTCAAAACTTAGTTTCCGTGTCAATGTGAAAACTCCCAAGGGTATGGATGATTAACATATGTTAAATTTAAATTTGAGTAATCTGTGGTCAACGTGAAACGTTATTGATTGTGAAATTAACCTTTGTCCACCATTCTTCTGCCAAAGTCTGCTTTCAAGGTAATTTTCATGAGATTGACACATTGACCTGCGGTAAGAACGCCATTAATACGGCATAAGAATTAAATTTGAGAGTGGCCAGTCTCATTCAAATTGTTGGCCATAGTGAATATGTTAGTCATACTGTTTCAAACTTTTTACAACACACCATGTGATTAGAAATTCACCTAAGTATATAGTTGATATTATACTTTATTTATTTTAATTACCAATTTTGTAAAGGCCACAGCGCACATCGTTGAGTTGAGAATTTGGAGAAATACTATATTTTATGTCACGAAAAACATGATATTATAATAGAATGTTTACGATTTCCAACAAGTATCATTCACAATTCCTACTTTATCTGTGATGTAATAAATACTATTCTACTAGCATGTTTACTAGTTTTGAGTGGGCTGAAAAAACTAAATTTCCTCGAGCATACGAGTTCTTAATAGGGCTCAAAAGTTGCGTATTCTTGAGCTGATTAAGAGAAAAAATATATTAAAAAAATATTATTTCAAATCTTTTAGTTCGCAGCACACGAGCTTAAAGTTTTGGGGGGGGGTAAAAGTGTTGTCTTTTTATGCTATTTTCAAAAAAATATTTTAAACCGTCTTTACGATGATTTTTTTTTATTGTACTACCGTAATATATATTTAACGTTATTATCAGTCCATAACGTCAATAAAAATATTTAATATACTTTTAAACAAACATATAAGGTTCTCAAGCAAAGTATCGTAATATAATTAGTAAAAATTGTACGAAAGATTAACAATTTTTCTTCAAAGAAGTAAAGAACATCGACAAGATTTTGCAGCTCCTTCGACCCATTTCACCAATGTTTTTGGTGGAATGACCCAGAACTCACCCACGAGGGAAGTGGCTGCAACTCGAGTGTCCACCCACACCCTACCCAACCATCCCAACCAAATAGGTTGGTGATTGAATGTAATTTACAAAAAATATTCTATTTACATGTTTTCCTATTGCTTCCCCTAAAGTTTTACCATACTTTAGAATGGACGTTCGACAGGTTTAAACATCCTGATTTGACGTGCTGTCCAAATTTTTAGCATGACAGACCTTGATAACAATGTGGGTTACCTGAATAAATCCGATCTCTGTTGTATCTTGACCACACACTTTGTCCCGACGCTTCTGTTCCACTAACGTTGAACACACCTTTCCACCGGCTTTGTGTGTGGCAAGGAAAGTTTTCATGAACTCGACACTCTGGGTAAAGTTTTTCTGTTCCTCAAATAGGTTGATATTTGTTTCCGGTTGTTAATTTCCGCATCATAGTGAGGAGGAGAAAACTTGTGAGATTTAGACCAATCAAATGAGCTCACTGTAGTCCTTAGCTTCAAACTTAAGAGTGGGTGTATGAAAATATTCTTACAGCCAGATTTGCTGTTATTTTCCACACTTCTTGTCTTCAAAACTCTTCAGAAACACTAACTCTCTTATATTGTTAGTCTTTCCGTCAAGTTATCATGTGTTAACAGCATGTTCTTCTGGGTGAATCAGAAAAAGGAGTTTTCTTTTTCAATCACAGGATCGATAACTTTTTTTATTTCAGCTGACAAATCTCTGGTAGTTTGGAATTACTTTAAAACACATGATTTTTGGTCCATACTTCAACGGAATGATGGACGTTTTTACATGTACGAACCAGAGCAACTTTTTTGTTGAGCCCTATTAGAGACTCGGATGCTTCCGAAAATTTAGTTTTTTTCAGCCCACCCTTAATGTGTACGATTGACCACACATTAGTCTGGAGTGTGTATGTTGCAGTGAAGGAGACCTCAGCAGCTGATTCCTGATCCCTGGGAAGCTCAGCACACAGTAATCAGCCAAGCTGCAGATCTCCCTGGACGATCCTGTGGGTTATATGTACACAGACTACTCATCAACATTAAAGGTCTCAGTTATAAAAATATAGAATATTTTAACAATCCGTATCAGGCTTTGATTTAATCTTAAGGAAAAAAAGGCGCGACTCTATCTTTATCCTCTTTAACCAACAATTAACAAATCTTTTTCCCATACGATATAATTTTTATTTATAAAGTATTAAGATTATATTTTTTTAAGAAGCAGAAATAGAAAATAAGTAAGTTGAATAACAAAAACAAGTATGTCCACAAAGAAATAATTTGCAAAGTGGTCTTATCCAAAAACCAAAAACCCAAAGGTTTTCAATAACGTTTCTTTCCTTTACATGGGTCCACATTTGTTTAAATCAAATTCCAAATAAAATTAAAACCTTAATTTCTCTTTTGTAAATGCTATAACTCATATTGGTTACTTAGTCAACACTGAACAGATAGATTATTATACACAACAGGATTTAAGTCCCCTAAAATATTCTTCAACTGAATTCATTCTTTTTCTTATATGCAAACTAATAATTCGTCCCCTTTATAGACAATTATTTTATTTTATTGTATTCTCTATTAATTAGTGAACCAATATACACCGAAAACAGTTTTTGTAGAATCTTAATATTGGCTTTCCAATTACCTCTAAAATGTTAAGATAGTATTGTCCATTAGATAAAATTGTATTTTTTTACATAGATGATTTAAAGTCTTCAATATATTAGTCCGTTTTATGTAAGAATAAGATTGACTAGAGTTTTAAAATTGCGATTAAGTTTTGGGCTCTTATCAACGTTAATGTATTTTTATTTTAACGGTTAATTTTAGTTAAATATAGTGAGAAAATTTCAATATAACCCGCAAGTGATCCTGCACGATCAAGTCCTTTTTCAGCAGAAAACCGAGACCTGTTATCAGACCCTTTCCTTGATTTTACTTGTTTAGTTTTATCTAACCACGAAAACTTGTTAATGTGGTTTAGATTATATTCCTTAATAATCATTGTTTGTAAAGTTTATATTTTTTTAGTGAATAAATCTCATTATCTCATCAAAATCTCATTATCTCAATTTTAATAATTACTGTCTTATAACAATAACCCAACTGCAGGAATTTATTCTGTTATCCGTCATAAAAAAGTATTTATGTGTGTGTTTTCTTTTAACAGCCTTGTCACTTTATACGAAGCCCTTCATTTCGAAGTATTACTATAGATTGCAATAATCCTTTGGCAAGATCTGTCATCGGGATAATGGCACCTCAGCTAATAGAGGCATTTAGAATACAATGTGTATTCACCAGCAACTGTTATCATGTTCAAGCCTCAACTTGGATGATCAAATATAAATCCGAGGATTCCAGCAACATCTGATCAAATCTCACGTCTAATCCCAGGATTGAAACATACTAGCTTCCTAGATACACCCTATGGGATTCTTTCCTACTATTAGATTATGGCGAGGACAGTTTCACAAGACCTTATATGTTCTGCTTCTGTTCCTTCCGCAGAGTCCTGCATTTATCAGTCTGGCCAAGACCCACCTTCATCAGAATGTTTCCTAAGGAGAGCCCGTGTCCCTGTCAACATCCCTAAATATCAATCGAATAATCCTCCTTACTTTATTCTAGGAAGAGCTTCCCACCCTTTAGCATAAAGGAGGGATAAACATGTTTATTATTCCTCGTTGGGGGGGGGCGGGAGTCCAGAAGGCCCTACTCCAGTTTTTAAGATCTACCCCTCTTTTTTCCAATCAGGGAACGTATTGATGTCCATTAGAGTCGTTTTCCCATCACATTCCCTAATTTAATTAATGTATGTGAAAAAAAATATATCGTCGGTGTTCATGTAAAAAAGGCGAACCAACCAAAAAGGACATTTTTCAGGAAGAGCGTCGTTTTAAACATTTGAACCTATAAAAAAATTATTTAAATAGCATTCTACTCTTGTGGTAATATTAAATTCAAATAAACAATATATTTGTCTTAGTATTTGCAAAGTTTTCAATTAAATAAGCTACATTTTATAAATGTTAATTAAAAAATATTTTTATTAAACACTCATCATGTATGGCTTATTCGCCCTTCTTACATACTTAAACCATGAAATAAAAACCAAGTTGGGTATTTGCCCTTTTTTATAATATAATACAATTAAATATAGGGTGTTTTTATTGAGACTATGAATGGAATTAATATTCACGTAAGTAGTACCAAGGTGAAAATAGTTTAAAATGAGAACAATATAAAAACCTTTAATTAGATTTTTAAAAAGTCCTAAATTTATTGATCCCATTACAATTACACCATTATGAAAAAAAATATTTTTAGTGTCGTTAACATTTACAACTATAGACTAAAAGGAAAACGTTAAGGAAGCTCCTTATTTTTTCTTTTTTTTTGTCCCTCCGCTGGTGGTTTTTCACTAAAATCTTTTAGGAAGTTCTTCAAAAAACTTGTGGTGGGTGTACAGGAACTACTCTTGATTTTACAAGAGATCCATTAGGTCTTTATAATTTTAGCTCCGATATTGGTAGACGGGTTTTGTAGGCCTTAGGAAGGTTTTCTAATTTTCAACACAGATGTGGCTCTAGCCAACACTTTTCAGTATTATCTCGTGCAATAAAGCACATCATTGTATTCGTACTTAAAACAAATTGAACCTGGTTTATTTTCAAATACACTGAAACCATTTCTATTTTCCCTCCACTGGGTATGGGGGAAAATGGTGGGGGGGGGGGGGGGGGGGGGGGGGGGGGGGGGGGGAGGGGTTATAAGGGGGGGGGGGGGGGGGGGGGGGGGGGGGGGTTAGGTTGGGTTAAAAAACAACTTTACCAGGATACAGTTTTATATCTTTGGTATCTTGTTTGTGCTTGCCAATTCAGGTTCCAGTCAATAAAAGCCACTCATGATTAAAAGTACAACAAAAACCCTTTTTTTTGGGGGGGGGTAAAGGTTTTTCCGGTGTCTTTTCTACTGCAGTCTGGGCAAATAATACCCCATTCAGAAAGGCAACATTAACCTGTATGTTATTTAGAATGCCCTTTCTATGGTAGAGTGCATCGCATCCACCCTCCTGGTGTGAGACATGGCCTGGTTTCATAAAACACATGATCTATAAGTTGACAACTTGTTAGTGTCGCAACAGCATGAGCAAAAGTGCAGTAGAAAAAATACTGGTTTTAGGTTTTGACCACCACAAGCTATCACTTTAAGAAAAAGAAATTCTTCTATGTTTGGGTGGTCTTTAACTATAAATGAAGATACTAGGTTCCTATTCCTCTGTTTGAGCCTCTGTTTCCTTCAGTCCTCCAAATCACCACAAGTTGCATGTTCCTTCTTTGGATGTAAGATCAAATTACTGTTTAAATTATACACAGCCAGTTTTTCTTTTATAAAAAATAGAAAGACACTTGGCCTTAGGACACTCCAAGAACTGCCTGAAGATCAAAAATTAAGCAACAGTTTTTTTTCCCATTACTATCTTTACACTCATATGATTTTTTCTTTTTTATTTCAACGAACTCTCTCTTTGTTTTTCAAATGTTTATTATGTTGGTCTTGTCTCAGTTTTCTTTCTCTTCAACCAGACAATGATTCGTAACGATTGCAGATGTTGCCACTGGTCTTTTTTAGGTTTATTGAAACCTAAGATTACCATAACGAGTAAAAGTAAAACTTTTGTACTGTTGAGTTTTGACACAGGCTTTATCAAGTGGAACTTCATAAGTTTTCTGGAGTTAGAGGTTTTCATTTTCACCATTATTGCTAAGTTATCCTCTTTACATTTTTCCTCATAAAGAGTATACAATATTTTCAATATTTAATTGAGATGATAAATAAAGCTCTATTGCTTGATTTCCTACAGTAAGTGTGATTCCACTAGTAGGAAATAAGAGGAATGTTGCTTACGAGCATGTTCTTCAATCCATGCAGGAATTTTGTTGGCAGATGATTGTTTACCCCTCCCATCTCACTGACACAATCCCAACATCATTCTGTTTTTTCGTAGACTGACTCTTTACAAACTTTTCAGTTATTGGAAAAAACTGAGAAAAAGAATTTGTGACAAACCACGTACACCTCACGGCCCTCGGTAT
This sequence comes from Homalodisca vitripennis, assembly GCF_021130785.1. NCBI lineage: Eukaryota > Metazoa > Arthropoda > Insecta > Hemiptera > Cicadellidae > Homalodisca > Homalodisca vitripennis. Next base: position 11,009 of record NW_025787855.1, read on the forward strand.
CCCTTTTCTAAGTAGTAGTGGAGGCTGCGTTGTTTTTTTCGAGAAATAATATTTACTCGACGTCTTTCAGGCTCTGCTTTCGACTAACATGGCTTGCTACAATACTGTCGTTTGTCTGTCTTGATTCTTGTCCATCTTCGCCCATTTTCCAAAATGCTAAAAAAAATTCTTTCTTTTCGTTTTTCAGAAAAATTTGGTACGTACATTTTAGAGGGCAGTTTAGGTGCATGAAAAATTTGGTTTTTCTTTCTTTTTAAATCACGTTTCCCTTCACACTTACGTACGATTTTCCTGCAACCCTTAAACAATTTTCTTTCTTGAACGCTTTTTTCATAGTAAGTCGCCTTGTTTTAAATTGTTTAATTTTTCTCTGTTTCTTATGCTGAAGTCCTATTTCACATCATTTTGAATCAAGTTTATTTCATCTTCTGATTCAGATTCTTCTAAAACCATATGTCCGTTTGGTTATGTGTTGTCTTAAAACTTTTTTGTGTTTCAAAAACTATTGAACAATGATAGCACATGAAATCCCTATCTAATCAAAGTCTCTTCATGGCAGGCTTTTGTCAACGCTTGTCATTTTCAAGCCCAAATTCTCAGCATTGCCTGGTGATGATAAATTATGGCCCAAGATCAATTTTCATTTATTGTTAATGAATCATTGCTTAAACATTCATCCAATGAAGTTTTAATGTTGATGCAGAGAGGTTAAGTATGACTGTTTTCATTAGTATCTGTTCGATGGTTTTGACAACTCTTCCATATTAATTAAACGAAGTTGATGGCGAGGGCTGTACAGGCTGCAAATTGTAAAATTCCTTTAGTACTTTCCATTGTTTATTTACAATATTTGTATCCGCTATAAAGTATTATTTTCTGGATTTGTTTACTTCCAGAAGCCAATTGTTTCATTTTGCTCAATAGCATGGATTACCTCCTTGAACAAAATTATTCTGCATTATGTTCTTTAAGCCGCGCCAACATTTTTTGTGGCTCGTGAAGTAAAACATTCTGGGCTTGAAATAAAAAAAACCTGATTAGGTGATGCTTGCGACCAGTGTTATTACATTTCAAAGGCAAATATCCTCCTTGGCTAATATGAGCATCAGTAATGTGAAGTACTATTTGTTTCGCGAGAAAGATTTTCCACACGTCATTAAAGCAACCAAGAAATCAAAAACAAACCACTCATGTATCAGTGCAAGACATAATATTGATGATCAATACAAAAAGATTGCAAGATATTCTGGCCAAGAAATACTTCAATAATATCCTCTTGATTGTATGTTTAGTTATTATATAACATCAGAGGAAAATACAATAGGTCTTAACCTAAAAATCTAACAAACCTAGGCCTTCTTTTAATAACGTGATCAGTTCTACTTAATGGATTAAGCTAACACAACTTTAAGTGTACGTCACCTAAATAGTCCTTAGTTGCATCACTACGAAATCACAAGTAAATAAAATTTAAACACAATTAAAATCTATTCAGTCTTAAACCACTGTACAGTTACAGACTGCAGGTGTCCCCTCAGGAAAACATTCTTTTATTAGCAACAAATGTTTTCAGTTTCAGTGGTGCCAAATCTTACTTGTAACACTAACACAAATTGTGTTATTTAATAGAGTAGGACAAACTAATTAATATATATCATGTTATTATACTATAATAATGTTATGGCACTATATCGAGTATTAATACAATAAAATTAATTAATAATAGTAGTAATAATGTGTACAGAAGACTACTTGGTTCATTCTCCCTTTTAACACTTATTATTCGCCCTTTAGACGTTACAGTTGGCCTGTTTACGGTAAGGTAAAAAGGGCGAAAATAACTAATCGCCTTTTTAACACAACCAATATTATATTCGCCCTTTTTGTCAATTTGCTGTTTCCAAGGGAACGAACCTAGTCTAGCAGATATGCCGTTTTTACTTATCGATAGATCTTAATACCAGGAAGCCAAATCGGCAAAAACATGAAAAACACACTGTTGGTGAATTCGCCCTTTTTACATAACGACCGACGATATATACTGTTTACAGTACTTACATTAGACGTCACTTTTTTTTTTGTTCTGTTTTAGGACAAGAAGCTTATAAATTGCACTTAGTCCCCGTAAAGAACCTTTTGCGCTGCTTCCCCGGATGACAGGATAGGCCAGGTGAGGGGAGTTAGGGGCCGCCTCCTATAGAGATCCACGAGGAAGAATTAGAGCACTACATCTCAAAGTCATGTTCCTGCCCCGGAAGAAGGGGAGGCCACTCTGAAAAACCAGCCCGCCATCAAAGAAGGCAGGGGGTGGCACACCCTAGTTGAGTGTTAACAAGAACCTCTGAGGTTATGGAACAAACCACCACCAAACTCCAACAGTCATCTCCCCACTGTAGACCCAACCTCATCGAAATTGCCCATGGGGAACCCCCAGAATCTCAACATTTGCGGTTAGTGATGTGCCGCTACTAGGACAAACCATAAAGGGTTGCCCATTATTGAAGTGGCAAGTCGGTTTTTGCTGTGCCCAGTGGTTTGGGGTTCAACTGGTAGGTATAAAACCCAGCCAGAAAGTGAACCCTGCTGGTCTAGAGTCACTTAGAAGACATGTTTTTTTTACATCCTGTAA
>NW_025787856.1:0-11848 GCF_021130785.1 Homalodisca vitripennis
ACGCCTTCTACTAAATCTCAGCTACCTAATAGTAACACACTATAGTTAATACAAATCAAAAGATATCGAAACTAACAAAACATTAAGTGGTTTCCTAGGAAACGTAAATTATTCTTTGGAAAATTATTTTATTCAGTTTTAGTCACATTGTACTATTTATGATATATTAAACGCCTTCTACTAAATCTCAGCTAACTAATAGTAACACACTATAGTTAATACAAATCAAAAGATATCGAAACTAACAAAACATTAAGTGGTTTCCTAGGAAACGTAAATTATTCTTTGGAAAATTATTTTATTCAGTTTTAGTCACATTGTACTATTTATTATATATTAAACGCCTTCTACTAAATCTCAGCTACCTAATAGTAACACACTATAGTTAATACAAATCAAAAGATATCGAAACTAACAAAACATTAAGTGGTTTCCTAGGAAACGTAAATTATTCTTTGGAAAATTATTTTATTCAGTTTTAGTCACATTGTACTATTTATGATATAAAACGCCTTCTACTAAATCTCAGCAAACTAATAGTAACACACTATAGTTAATACAAATCAAAAGATATCGAAACTAACAAAACATTAAGTGGTTTCCTAGGAAACGTAAATTATTCTTTGGAAAATTATTTTATTCAGTTTTAGTCACATTGTACTATTTATTATATATTAAACGCCTTCTACTAAATCTCAGCTACCTAATAGTAACACACTATAGTTAATACAAATCAAAAGATATCGAAACTAACAAAACATTAAGTGGTTTCCTAGGAAACGTAAATTATTCTTTGGAAAATTATTTTATTCAGTTTTAGTCACATTGTACTATTTATGATATTAAACGCCTTCTACTAAATCTCAGCAAACTAATAGTAACACACTATAGTTAATACAAATCAAAAGATATCGAAACTAACAAAACATTAAGTGGTTTCCTAGGAAACGTAAATTATTCTTTGGAAAATTATTTTATTCAGTTTTAGTCACATTGTACTATTTATGATATATTAAACGCCTTCTACTAAATCTCAGTAAACTAATAGTAACACACTATAGTTAATACAAATCAAAAGATATCGAAACTAACAAAACATTAAGTGGTTTCCTAGGAAACGTAAATTATTCTTTGGAAAATTATTTTATTCAGTTTTAGTCACATTGTACTATTTATTATATATTAAACGCCTTCTACTAAATCTCAGCTACCTAATAGTAACACACTATAGTTAATACAAATCAAAAGATATCGAAACTAACAAAACATTAAGTGGTTTCCTAGGAAACGTAAATTATTCTTTGGAAAATTATTTTATTCAGTTTTAGTCACATTGTACTATTTATGATATATTAAACGCCTTCTACTAAATCTCAGCTACCTAATAGTAACACACTATAGTTAATACAAATCAAAAGATATCGAAACTAACAAAACATTAAGTGGTTTCCTAGGAAACGTAAATTATTCTTTGGAAAATTATTTTATTCAGTTTTAGTCACATTGTACTATTTATTATATATTAAACGCCTTCTACTAAATCTCAGCAAACTAATAGTAACACACTATAGTTAATACAAATCAAAAGATATCGAAACTAACAAAACATTAAGTGGTTTCCTAGGAAACGTAAATTATTCTTTGGAAAATTATTTTATTCAGTTTTAGTCACATTGTACTATTTATGATATATTAAACGCCTTCTACTAAATCTCAGCTAACTAATAGTAACACACTATAGTTAATACAAATCAAAAGATATCGAAACTAACAAAACATTAAGTGGTTTCCTAGGAAACGTAAATTATTCTTTGGAAAATTATTTTATTCAGTTTTAGTCACATTGTACTATTTATGATATATTAAACGCCTTCTACTAAATCTCAGCTACCTAATAGTAACACACTATAGTTAATACAAATCAAAAGATATCGAAACTAACAAAACATTAAGTGGTTTCCTAGGAAACGTAAATTATTCTTTGGAAAATTATTTTATTCAGTTTTAGTCACATTGTACTATTTATTATATATTAAACGCCTTCTACTAAATCTCAGCAAACTAATAGTAACACACTATAGTTAATACAAATCAAAAGATATCGAAACTAACAAAACATTAAGTGGTTTCCTAGGAAACGTAAATTATTCTTTGGAAAATTATTTTATTCAGTTTTAGTCACATTGTACTATTTATGATATATTAAACGCCTTCTACTAAATCTCAGCTAACTAATAGTAACACACTATAGTTAATACAAATCAAAAGATATCGAAACTAACAAAACATTAAGTGGTTTCCTAGGAAACGTAAATTATTCTTTGGAAAATTATTTTATTCAGTTTTAGTCACATTGTACTATTTATTATATATTAAACGCCTTCTACTAAATCTCAGCTAACTAATAGTAACACACTATAGTTAATACAAATCAAAAGATATCGAAACTAACAAAACATTAAGTGGTTTCCTAGGAAACGTAAATTATTCTTTGGAAAATTATTTTATTCAGTTTTAGTCACATTGTACTATTTATGATATATTAAACGCCTTCTACTAAATCTCAGCTAACTAATAGTAACACACTATAGTTAATACAAATCAAAAGATATCGAAACTAACAAAACATTAAGTGGTTTCCTAGGAAACGTAAATTATTCTTTGGAAAATTATTTTATTCAGTTTTAGTCACATTGTACTATTTATGATATATTAAACGCCTTCTACTAAATCTCAGCTACTAATAGTAACACACTATAGTTAATACAAATCAAAAGATATCGAAACTAACAAAACATTAAGTGGTTTCCTAGGAAACGTAAATTATTCTTTGGAAAATTATTTTATTCAGTTTTAGTCACATTGTACTATTTATGATATATTAAACGCCTTCTACTAAATCTCAGCTACCTAATAGTAACACACTATAGTTAATACAAATCAAAAGATATCGAAACTAACAAAACATTAAGTGGTTTCCTAGGAAACGTAAATTATTCTTTGGAAAATTATTTTATTCAGTTTTAGTCACATTGTACTATTTATTATATATTAAACGCCTTCTACTAAATCTCAGCAAACTAATAGTAACACACTATAGTTAATACAAATCAAAAGATATCGAAACTAACAAAACATTAAGTGGTTTCCTAGGAAACGTAAATTATTCTTTGGAAAATTATTTTATTCAGTTTTAGTCACATTGTACTATTTATTATATATTAAACGCCTTCTACTAAATCTCAGCTACCTAATAGTAACACACTATAGTTAATACAAATCAAAAGATATCGAAACTAACAAAACATTAAGTGGTTTCCTAGGAAACGTAAATTATTCTTTGGAAAATTATTTTATTCAGTTTTAGTCACATTGTACTATTTATGATATATTAAACGCCTTCTACTAAATCTCAGCAAACTAATAGTAACACACTATAGTTAATACAAATCAAAAGATATCGAAACTAACAAAACATTAAGTGGTTTCCTAGGAAACGTAAATTATTCTTTGGAAAATTATTTTATTCAGTTTTAGTCACATTGTACTATTTATTATATATTAAACGCCTTCTACTAAATCTCAGCAAACTAATAGTAACACACTATAGTTAATACAAATCAAAAGATATCGAAACTAACAAAACATTAAGTGGTTTCCTAGGAAACGTAAATTATTCTTTGGAAAATTATTTTATTCAGTTTTAGTCACATTGTACTATTTATGATATATTAAACGCCTAATTCTAAATCTCAGTAAACTAATAGTAACACACTATAGTTAATACAAATCAAAAGATATCGAAACTAACAAAACATTAAGTGGTTTCCTAGGAAACGTAAATTATTCTTTGGAAAATTATTTTATTCAGTTTTAGTCACATTGTACTATTTATGATATTATAAACGCCTTCTACTAAATCTCAGCTACCTAATAGTAACACACTATAGTTAATACAAATCAAAAGATATCGAAACTAACAAAACATTAAGTGGTTTCCTAGGAAACGTAAATTATTCTTTGGAAAATTATTTTATTCAGTTTTAGTCACATTGTACTATTTATGATATATTAAACGCCTTCTACTAAATCTCAGCAAACTAATAGTAACACACTATAGTTAATACAAATCAAAAGATATCGAAACTAACAAAACATTAAGTGGTTTCCTAGGAAACGTAAATTATTCTTTGGAAAATTATTTTATTCAGTTTTAGTCACATTGTACTATTTATGATATATTAAACGCCTTCTACTAAATCTCAGCAAACTAATAGTAACACACTATAGTTAATACAAATCAAAAGATATCGAAACTAACAAAACATTAAGTGGTTTCCTAGGAAACGTAAATTATTCTTTGGAAAATTATTTTATTCAGTTTTAGTCACATTGTACTATTTATGATATATTAAACGCCTTCTACTAAATCTCAGCTAACTAATAGTAACACACTATAGTTAATACAAATCAAAAGATATCGAAACTAACAAAACATTAAGTGGTTTCCTAGGAAACGTAAATTATTCTTTGGAAAATTATTTTATTCAGTTTTAGTCACATTGTACTATTTATGATATATTAAACGCCTTCTACTAAATCTCAGCTACCTAATAGTAACACACTATAGTTAATACAAATCAAAAGATATCGAAACTAACAAAACATTAAGTGGTTTCCTAGGAAACGTAAATTATTCTTTGGAAAATTATTTTATTCAGTTTTAGTCACATTGTACTATTTATGATATATTAAACGCCTTCTACTAAATCTCAGCTACCTAATAGTAACACACTATAGTTAATACAAATCAAAAGATATCGAAACTAACAAAACATTAAGTGGTTTCCTAGGAAACGTAAATTATTCTTTGGAAAATTATTTTATTCAGTTTTAGTCACATTGTACTATTTATTATATATTAAACGCCTTCTACTAAATCTCAGCAAACTAATAGTAACACACTATAGTTAATACAAATCAAAAGATATCGAAACTAACAAAACATTAAGTGGTTTCCTAGGAAACGTAAATTATTCTTTGGAAAATTATTTTATTCAGTTTTAGTCACATTGTACTATTTATGATATATTAAACGCCTTCTACTAAATCTCAGCAAACTAATAGTAACACACTATAGTTAATACAAATCAAAAGATATCGAAACTAACAAAACATTAAGTGGTTTCCTAGGAAACGTAAATTATTCTTTGGAAAATTATTTTATTCAGTTTTAGTCACATTGTACTATTTATTATATATTAAACGCCTTCTACTAAATCTCAGCTAACTAATAGTAACACACTATAGTTAATACAAATCAAAAGATATCGAAACTAACAAAACATTAAGTGGTTTCCTAGGAAACGTAAATTATTCTTTGGAAAATTATTTTATTCAGTTTTAGTCACATTGTACTATTTATGATATTAAACGCCTTCTACTAAATCTCAGCTACCTAATAGTAACACACTATAGTTAATACAAATCAAAAGATATCGAAACTAACAAAACATTAAGTGGTTTCCTAGGAAACGTAAATTATTCTTTGGAAAATTATTTTATTCAGTTTTAGTCACATTGTACTATTTATGATATTAAACGCCTAATTCTAAATCTCAGCAAACTAATAGTAACACAGTATAGTTAATACAAATCAAAAGATATCGAAACTAACAAAACATTAAGTGGTTTCCTAGGAAACGTAAATTATTCTTTGGAAAATTATTTTATTCAGTTTTAGTCACATTGTACTATTTATTATATATTAAACGCCTTCTACTAAATCTCAGCTACCTAATAGTAACACACTATAGTTAATACAAATCAAAAGATATCGAAACTAACAAAACATTAAGTGGTTTCCTAGGAAACGTAAATTATTCTTTGGAAAATTATTTTATTCAGTTTTAGTCACATTGTACTATTTATGATATTAAACGCCTAATTCTAAATCTCAGTAAACTAATAGTAACACAGTATAGTTATACAAATCAAAAGATATCGAAACTAACAAAACATTAAGTGGTTTCCTAGGAAACGTAAATTATTCTTTGGAAAATTATTTTATTCAGTTTTAGTCACATTGTACTATTTATTATATATTAAACGCCTTCTACTAAATCTCAGCAAACTAATAGTAACACACTATAGTTAATACAAATCAAAAGATATCGAAACTAACAAAACATTAAGTGGTTTCCTAGGAAACGTAAATTATTCTTTGGAAAATTATTTTATTCAGTTTTAGTCACATTGTACTATTTATTATATATTAAACGCCTTCTACTAAATCTCAGCAAACTAATAGTAACACACTATAGTTAATACAAATCAAAAGATATCGAAACTAACAAAACATTAAGTGGTTTCCTAGGAAACGTAAATTATTCTTTGGAAAATTATTTTATTCAGTTTTAGTCACATTGTACTATTTATGATATTAAAACGCCTTCTACTAAATCTCAGCTACCTAATAGTAACACACTATTGTTAATACAAATCAAAAGATATCGAAACTAACAAAACATTAAGTGGTTTCCTAGGAAACGTAAATTATTCTTTGGAAAATTATTTTATTCAGTTTTAGTCACATTGTACTATTTATGATATATTAAACGCCTTCTACTAAATCTCAGCTACCTAATAGTAACACACTATAGTTAATACAAATCAAAAGATATCGAAACTAACAAAACATTAAGTGGTTTCCTAGGAAACGTAAATTATTCTTTGGAAAATTATTTTATTCAGTTTTAGTCACATTGTACTATTTATGATATATTAAACGCCTTCTACTAAATCTCAGCAAACTAATAGTAACACACTATAGTTAATACAAATCAAAAGATATCGAAACTAACAAAACATTAAGTGGTTTCCTAGGAAACGTAAATTATTCTTTGGAAAATTATTTTATTCAGTTTTAGTCACATTGTACTATTTATTATATATTAAACGCCTTCTACTAAATCTCAGCTAACTAATAGTAACACACTATAGTTAATACAAATCAAAAGATATCGAAACTAACAAAACATTAAGTGGTTTCCTAGGAAACGTAAATTATTCTTTGGAAAATTATTTTATTCAGTTTTAGTCACATTGTACTATTTATGATATATTTAAACGCCTAATTCTAAATCTCAGTAAACTAATAGTAACACACTATAGTTATACAAATCAAAAGATATCGAAACTAACAAAACATTAAGTGGTTTCCTAGGAAACGTAAATTATTCTTTGGAAAATTATTTTATTCAGTTTTAGTCACATTGTACTATTTATGATATAATAAACGCCTTCTACTAAATCTCAGCTAACTAATAGTAACACACTATAGTTAATACAAATCAAAAGATATCGAAACTAACAAAACATTAAGTGGTTTCCTAGGAAACGTAAATTATTCTTTGGAAAATTATTTTATTCAGTTTTAGTCACATTGTACTATTTATGATATATTAAACGCCTTCTACTAAATCTCAGCAAACTAATAGTAACACACTATAGTTAATACAAATCAAAAGATATCGAAACTAACAAAACATTAAGTGGTTTCCTAGGAAACGTAAATTATTCTTTGGAAAATTATTTTATTCAGTTTTAGTCACATTGTACTATTTATTATATATTAAACGCCTTCTACTAAATCTCAGCTAACTAATAGTAACACACTATAGTTAATACAAATCAAAAGATATCGAAACTAACAAAACATTAAGTGGTTTCCTAGGAAACGTAAATTATTCTTTGGAAAATTATTTTATTCAGTTTTAGTCACATTGTACTATTTATGATATATTAAACGCCTTCTACTAAATCTCAGCTAACTAATAGTAACACACTATAGTTAATACAAATCAAAAGATATCGAAACTAACAAAACATTAAGTGGTTTCCTAGGAAACGTAAATTATTCTTTGGAAAATTATTTTATTCAGTTTTAGTCACATTGTACTATTTATGATATATTAAACGCCTTCTACTAAATCTCAGCTACCTAATAGTAACACACTATAGTTAATACAAATCAAAAGATATCGAAACTAACAAAACATTAAGTGGTTTCCTAGGAAACGTAAATTATTCTTTGGAAAATTATTTTATTCAGTTTTAGTCACATTGTACTATTTATTATATATTAACGCCTTCTACTAAATCTCAGCAAACTAATAGTAACACACTATAGTTAATACAAATCAAAAGATATCGAAACTAACAAAACATTAAGTGGTTTCCTAGGAAACGTAAATTATTCTTTGGAAAATTATTTTATTCAGTTTTAGTCACATTGTACTATTTATGATATATTAAACGCCTTCTACTAAATCTCAGCTAACTAATAGTAACACACTATAGTTAATACAAATCAAAAGATATCGAAACTAACAAAACATTAAGTGGTTTCCTAGGAAACGTAAATTATTCTTTGGAAAATTATTTTATTCAGTTTTAGTCACATTGTACTATTTATTATATATTAAACGCCTTCTACTAAATCTCAGCAAACTAATAGTAACACACTATAGTTAATACAAATCAAAAGATATCGAAACTAACAAAACATTAAGTGGTTTCCTAGGAAACGTAAATTATTCTTTGGAAAATTATTTTATTCAGTTTTAGTCACATTGTACTATTTATTATATATTAAACGCCTTCTACTAAATCTCAGCAAACTAATAGTAACACACTATAGTTAATACAAATCAAAAGATATCGAAACTAACAAAACATTAAGTGGTTTCTAGGAAACGTAAATTATTCTTTGGAAAATTATTTTATTCAGTTTTAGTCACATTGTACTATTTATGATATTATAAACGCCTTCTACTAAATCTCAGCTACCTAATAGTAACACACTATAGTTAATACAAATCAAAAGATATCGAAACTAACAAAACATTAAGTGGTTTCCTAGGAAACGTAAATTATTCTTTGGAAAATTATTTTATTCAGTTTTAGTCACATTGTACTATTTATGATATATTAAACGCCTTCTTCTAAATCTCAGTAAACTAATAGTAACACACTATAGTTATACAAATCAAAAGATATCGAAACTAACAAAACATTAAGTGGTTTCCTAGGAAACGTAAATTATTCTTTGGAAAATTATTTTATTCAGTTTTAGTCACATTGTACTATTTATGATATATTAAACGCCTTCTACTAAATCTCAGCTAACTAATAGTAACACACTATAGTTAATACAAATCAAAAGATATCGAAACTAACAAAACATTAAGTGGTTTCCTAGGAAACGTAAATTATTCTTTGGAAAATTATTTTATTCAGTTTTAGTCACATTGTACTATTTATGATATAAAACGCCTAATTCTAAATCTCAGTAAACTAATAGTAACACACTATAGTTAATACAAATCAAAAGATATCGAAACTAACAAAACATTAAGTGGTTTCCTAGGAAACGTAAATTATTCTTTGGAAAATTATTTTATTCAGTTTTAGTCACATTGTACTATTTATTATATATTAAACGCCTTCTACTAAATCTCAGCAAACTAATAGTAACACACTATAGTTAATACAAATCAAAAGATATCGAAACTAACAAAACATTAAGTGGTTTCCTAGGAAACGTAAATTATTCTTTGGAAAATTATTTTATTCAGTTTTAGTCACATTGTACTATTTATGATATATTAAACGCCTTCTACTAAATCTCAGCTACCTAATAGTAACACACTATAGTTAATACAAATCAAAAGATATCGAAACTAACAAAACATTAAGTGGTTTCCTAGGAAACGTAAATTATTCTTTGGAAAATTATTTTATTCAGTTTTAGTCACATTGTACTATTTATGATATTAAACGCCTTCTACTAAATCTCAGCAAACTAATAGTAACACACTATAGTTAATACAAATCAAAAGATATCGAAACTAACAAAACATTAAGTGGTTTCCTAGGAAACGTAAATTATTCTTTGGAAAATTATTTTATTCAGTTTTAGTCACATTGTACTATTTATTATATATTAAACGCCTTCTACTAAATCTCAGCAAACTAATAGTAACACACTATAGTTAATACAAATCAAAAGATATCGAAACTAACAAAACATTAAGTGGTTTCCTAGGAAACGTAAATTATTCTTTGGAAAATTATTTTATTCAGTTTTAGTCACATTGTACTATTTATTATATATTAAACGCCTTCTACTAAATCTCAGCAAACTAATAGTAACACACTATAGTTAATACAAATCAAAAGATATCGAAACTAACAAAACATTAAGTGGTTTCCTAGGAAACGTAAATTATTCTTTGGAAAATTATTTTATTCAGTTTTAGTCACATTGTACTATTTATTATATATTAAACGCCTTCTACTAAATCTCAGCAAACTAATAGTAACACACTATAGTTAATACAAATCAAAAGATATCGAAACTAACAAAACATTAAGTGGTTTCCTAGGAAACGTAAATTATTCTTTGGAAAATTATTTTATTCAGTTTTAGGCACATTGTACTATTTATGATATTAAACGCCTTCTACTAAATCTCAGCTACCTAATAGTAACACACTATAGTTAATACAAATCAAAAGATATCGAAACTAACAAAACATTAAGTGGTTTCCTAGGAAACGTAAATTATTCTTTGGAAAATTATTTTATTCAGTTTTAGTCACATTGTACTATTTATGATATATTAAACGCCTTCTACTAAATCTCAGCAAACTAATAGTAACACACTATAGTTAATACAAATCAAAAGATATCGAAACTAACAAAACATTAAGTGGTTTCCTAGGAAACGTAAATTATTCTTTGGAAAATTATTTTATTCAGTTTTAGTCACATTGTACTATTTATGATATATTAAACGCCTTCTACTAAATCTCAGCAAACTAATAGTAACACACTATAGTTAATACAAATCAAAAGATATCGAAACTAACAAAACATTAAGTGGTTTCCTAGGAAACGTAAATTATTCTTTGGAAAATTATTTTATTCAGTTTTAGTCACATTGTACTATTTATGATATATTAAACGCCTTCTACTAAATCTCAGCAAACTAATAGTAACACACTATAGTTAATACAAATCAAAAGATATCGAAACTAACAAAACATTAAGTGGTTTCCTAGGAAACGTAAATTATTCTTTGGAAAATTATTTTATTCAGTTTTAGTCACATTGTACTATTTATTATATATTAAACGCCTTCTACTAAATCTCAGCAAACTAATAGTAACACACTATAGTTAATACAAATCAAAAGATATCGAAACTAACAAAACATTAAGTGGTTTCCTAGGAAACGTAAATTATTCTTTGGAAAATTATTTTATTCAGTTTTAGTCACATTGTACTATTTATTATATATTAAACGCCTTCTACTAAATCTCAGCAAACTAATAGTAACACACTATAGTTAATACAAATCAAAAGATATCGAAACTAACAAAACATTAAGTGGTTTCCTAGGAAACGTAAAAATTCTTTGGAAAATTATTTTATTCAGTTTTAGTCACATTGTACTATTTATTATATATTAAACGCCTTCTACTAAATCTCAGCAAACTAATAGTAACACACTATAGTTAATACAAATCAAAAGATATCGAAACTAACAAAACATTAAGTGGTTTCCTAGGAAACGTAAATTATTCTTTGGAAAATTATTTTATTCAGTTTTAGTCACATTGTACTATTTATTATATATTAAACGCCTTCTACTAAATCTCAGCAAACTAATAGTAACACACTATAGTTAATACAAATCAAAAGATATCGAAACTAACAAAACATTAAGTGGTTTCCTAGGAAACGTAAATTATTCTTTGGAAAATTATTTTATTCAGTTTAA
>NW_025787857.1:0-11559 GCF_021130785.1 Homalodisca vitripennis
ATATACAAAAACATTACAACGAGTACAGATTTTATATTATCATATTTCATTATTCTCTAAAAAAAACGATTAAAAACAATTGAGCACTAAAAATAATCATGTAGTGACCATATTCGATGTATAGCATCAAAAATCAACCATGATCTAAAACAAGTAAATATTAGATAGGTTATGGTTTGTGTAAATTAAGATAACAGGTAGCCTATCAAATACTTTTACAAATGAAAACACATTATCAAAGACTACCCACAGAAACTTGTTTACTAAACGTTACTGATGGCCTGGCAGTAACTTGTAATGCAAATGCAAATTAAATTAGACTAATACATTTCAATTTTCACTTTTTTGGATCTAGTTTTACTAACATGAATAACTTTGTCGCGAATACAAATGATTAAACTTAACGACATTTATTAATTGATTATTAGTATAGTTGTAACAAAAACAACTTATGAAAGGAAAATCTTCTCTTAACAGTTAATCATACCAATTAATATATTTATAGATCTAATGAAAAATCATTACTTACAGTGGAAAATTATTAGAAAGGGCATTAGTAGAAATGAACTGTAGACACAAAAAGATATATAGCAATAAGTTAGAAGTGTATTTTTAACACCATTAATTTACAACTTAGTACCTTACTTAAAGCCTGTTAACATGGTTAAGAAAAATTTTTAAATGAAAGTCCAAACCTTACAAAATAAAAAAATCTATACACTGCCAACAAAACTTATGATAACTTTTTTGCTTTTTGGTACAAAGTGTCCACAACTTTTCCCATGCTATTTATGGTTTCTAATGCCATTTCATAGGTTTTGTGTGTCACTACAGTTTCTTCAAAAACAATCAGCACTCCCTCACCTTGATCAAGAATTCCATGGAACTTCTTATCTAAAATCATTTGTGAAAGCTTCTTCTCCACTTGGAGTTTTGGAAGTTTAATAGACTGAGAGACAAAATCTACTTGCACACGAGAGTACGGTTCAATGATTCGGCATAGATTCTGCTCCAACATGTTGTCGTACAGCGTTCCCAAGTGTGCTCTAAACAATTACGTCCTCTTCAAGTTCTTTTTTGAAGTTTTTCAAGGTCTGTTGAAAATCTGCGAGTGACCTTTTGTGGCTTGCTTGAGCGACACTCTTCATTGCTTCAATATCCTTTCCTGCGTATTTCAAGGGCCAGTTTTCCACTGACAATTTGCTGGGACATCTTCAGGTGTATTTAACATGATCTTGGACAATAACATGTACTTCAGTGCAGTCAGTGCTTTAGGAGATTCTATACTGTCATATCCTTCAAAAGCTTCATAGAAGTATGAATAAGCTGTTTTAAAGTTTGTTCATCTGCAGCATGAAGAATGCCTGATTGAAGATCCAGTGCTGCTTGCATTTTAGGTGGGCAGTAAATAGAATTAGCCGTTGTTCGAGCAGAGGTAAGAGCTGCACGGGCTTTTGAAAGATTGCTCAAAGCATGATAGGTTTTACTTTCCAAAAGCAGGACTTCAACTAATAAATTCTTGTCATCTAACTTCTTCAACTCTTTGAGTAAGGTTGAACCAAGCTGTAGAGCTTCAGTAAACATACCAGTATCAAAATAAAGAGCAATTAATCTAGCTTCCAGAGATTGCCTCAGGAAAGTTCTCCTTTCCTCTTTAGCCCATTCAATACATTCTTTACAAAGCTGTACTTCAATTCCAATACCAGCTTCTAAATCAAGGAAAAAGTCTACCAGCGAAACGAACCAACTTAGCAGCTTTTGCTTTACTTATCATGCTTAGAAAAGGTCGAGTTTGTTTTATTAGGTCTGCAAGTTCTTTAGCTTTACCTTCATTTTTGTACTTTTCTCCCAACTGTAGAATTCCCTGTTCTTTGGCACGTATATGTTCTTCATTGGTGTCTTCATTTGGATCATCTTGAGGAATTTTGCTCAAATCTTCCCTACTTTGTTGTGACATAGATCTCTCAAACAACATTGCACCCGCCATATTCGATCAGACTACACGAAAATGAAATAATGAAACGTGAAACGCTCGGTCATCGTGAACATCTCCTTCTTCTTACCTGCCTATAATATATCACGAATATATTACTCGTATCTATTTGGACGTACTATATGTATTGAATATATCATATATCAACAAAGTCCATTACATATTGGCTAATTTTACAGATTTGTTGAAAGCAATTTTTAACACAAATTTAGTATAATACTGAAGTAATAAGTGTTAGTGCTAGTTTATTAATAGATTTACAACTTTAACTAATTTATTGACAGTAACAAGTAAATTTATTGTAACAGTTATAACACAAGCAGTGAAGAGATAAATTATTAATTATATTTGGAGCGAAAGTTATTATTGATATTACTTAACTCTTTATCTAAGAATTAAGTAATAATATTAAAGTTTGCTCAGACTTAACAACAGTATTATCTAATATAGAGCAATAACAAACCAAACAAATTTTGGACTACGTTTGTGTTTATTCTTCACTCAAGGAATGCCTGCACACATTCCATACAATAATTATGGAATATTTGACCATTATATGAATATTAAATGGATAAAACAATATAATACTCTTTGTCCTTAATAAATTCATAAATTGTATTAATAATTATTCTAAAAAACTCATGACATGAATCAATTTATGACTACGGCACATGAATCCATAATTTATACAACCATTTGAGATTTGAAACTTCACTGTTACAAGAGTTGGGCTGTAGTATTAAATATTCTTCCTTTCGTTTAGTTTTATTTCGTTTTCTTGATATGGTAGGAGGATGTTATTTTTAGATGAATGAACAAGTACTTTATTCCGGAAGGTGAACTTAGGGCCATAAGCTCCTTTTTAAATACCTAACCAGTATCAATAAAATATTAAATTATGTGTAGCCATAAAACAAGGCAGACAGCTGAAGGCTATATTAAAAGGGTAGTTAAATGAGTTAATCTTTTATTGAACAAATTTGAATCGGATTTTTTTTAAAAGGGCGTAAGTCCAAGAAATGAAAACTTTTGGAAAACTAAAAAAAACTGTATAGGTAAAAGATTATGTAACAAAAGTTGGTTTTTATTTTATTATCCTATAAAGTATAAGAGTAGAGGTATTTTTACAAAGTTTCATTAGTGAACGGTAAAAAACAAACGTAATATTTAACTTTAAAATTTGAAAAATATCGCCCTTTAAAAAAAAATCAAATCTTTGATAGAATGATTACAAGATATTTCATGAATAATAGGCCTTTATTTACATAGCAAAGTACAAAATGTACATGAAATTACAATGTGTGTCCTTTATTTAAAAAATAATAACTAACAAGTTTAACCATTTAAATAAATGTAGAAAACCATCAAAAAGTTTAATCAAGTTCTGTTTGTTCTAATTCTAAAATCACTATCAACCACATTATGTTCACAGTCAATAGTTGGCCAGTTGTAAATTTCTTCATAAAACAGTGAGTGTTCCTGTGGAATGTAAAACTTCTTAGCTTCTTTATGTCCTCTATCTTAGGTTTTTTTATCGGTACTCGGTTTTCTGGATATGCCAAATTGGCTGGGGGACAAACTGCTTCTTTTGTCTTTGACATTAAGAATGTATGCGATACAATTCCATTAATATTTGGATAAGCTTTGATACATCCTTTGCTGTCACTGTTGTACTCAAACATGAACAGAGAGCTAATCTGAAATGACACCATTGTCTTCTTTTTTTGTTTGTTTGCCTTTTGTTTCTTGCGAAACACATGACTTTTTGTAAAATATCCCCTGCCACTTCTTAAAGTCAAACACAACATCAGATGGCACTTCATGGACTGTAAATTTGTCAAAGCGTGAGGAACACTGCAAAATGATTTGTGTTATCTCATGAACAGTAAAGATTCGGTCATTTTTCTTCAGGGCCTTGGAAATGATCCCAAAATCCCTATCACAGGGAAGAAAAACTGTGACCACGTAAGGGAAAGTATTGAGTCACTTTCCTAAATCTCCCCGAGTCTGTTAGATACAGACACAATCTTGACAGGGCCTGATTTTTGTTCTGTCCAGAACAATTTATCACTAAACAGTCGAAGTTCAGTATACTGATCAGACACCGACTTTAAGTACTCATTGAGGAAAGAACAAACTTCATTAGGGGTTTTTTTTGCCACTCCCCCTTCATGGTACAAAAATATTGTTGTCTTGTTGTCTTTTAGGTTGTGTATCCCAAAAACATTAACTGATATCTGCCTCATGTAATAGAGCTCTTGAACCGGTAATTTTGGAATTGAAATTGTCTTCATGTAGTCAAAGGCTAGGGATAACACGTGTTTTTCATTTTTACCCTCTTCTGATTGCTCATGTTGTAAAGCTGAGTAAAACTTTTTACTTTTGGCTTTATGGACAAGCAGTTCAGCAACTGCTGCTCTTTTCGCCACATCATTCAAGTTTGGAGATTTTATTTTAATATTGAGCTCCTCACAAGTGCTACATACATCCACTTGTGGGCGACCAAATGGATAGTTACAAATTATCATGGTAATATTGCCAAAAGAAACTTAGGCTAACCTTAGGTATAACTTTGCGGATGTTTTTCTTGATACATTTGCCACATTTTTTTAATGTTCAGGTCTGCAGACAAGTAGTATTTTTTTTTGCCACAATAATGTGTTTCTTTGAGTGGAAAAGATTGTATGTGCTCATGCACTAAATGATAGATTTCGACAGGTAAAGCATGGCTGACACCTTTACCTCTTTTGTTCCTCGGAGTTTTGCCTAGAAGTTTTAGATTTCTAATCCTCCTAACTCGTTTCTCACTAATGGAGAACACGGATAAAAAAGCTTTGAAACATACCTCTTTCCGTGTAACTCCTACCATAAGATGATAAGAAAATGAAGCATTTTTCTTTCCTCTGTTCACGACGTCTTCTCTAGGCCGTCTTTGTTGCACATCTACAGCGTCCAATTAATCTTGGATATACAAGTCCTTGCTCATTTTTGGAAGGAATGTCATAAAATCTTTGGAATACATCAAGACAGTCTTCCTCACCGAGGTTTTTTTAAACATTTGTTGGCACATCTGTAACAACATACAAGAACTGTAGGCTACAATACTTAACCATGACAAAGAAAACCTGTAGTCCTATTCATAAACATAACCTAACAATCTAGGTAAAACTCATCATGATATGTAAGAAAGCATTAGTGAGGTATGCCATATTGAGTTTTAATTTGTTTTAAAGTTTGATTTGTTATAATTAAACAACTTAAACATTTATTTAGCTTACCTGCAATCAAATTGTGGTTTCTTGGCTGGCACTTCTTTCCCCTTATGGCTGACATAAGATTGTCCCTTTACTCGAGCCTCTTTAACAATAATTTAGTTTGTAATTAGATGGATCTCGACGTTTCCTCTTACGAGGACTTCCAATCACATCATTCATCATCTGCTTGTAATGAAAGATAAAATATCTCAAGAAAGTAAGGTTAGAAAACACAAACAACACTTCTTCATTAAGAATGAAGATGTAATGATGAAACAGCTGGCGTGTTTCAATTTTGTTTTGAAAGGGCGTAAGTCAAGCATACACACAGCAGCTTTAAAGGTTTGCAGCTGACTTACGCCTGTTAAAAAAAAATCTAATACTGACTTACGCCCTTTTAAACTGAATCAGAATTTCAAGTATTTTTTTTCTACCATAAATGATAACGATTAACAAACGCCCTTTTAATGAAAATCAATGTATCTAGTAGTATAGAGTTCGAAAAAAATTAAAAGTGGAAAATCGGAAAAATGATGACTTACGCCCTTTTAAAAAAACCGATTCATTTGTCATTCTATTACATTGATAACTTACTGCAATTAAGTAAAAGATCTTTCCATAAATTTCTCAAGCTCTGTGAGTGTTAAAGGGATTAGTTATTTTTAGATTTGTCTATTAAAGTATAATCTATAAACTTTAGCGTGCCTTTTAAAATTATTCAAAAATAATATACAATTTTAAAATTTTAAAGTTTCGGAAAAAGGATTTTCAATGTTTTTATTATATGGATTAAAGTTTTTCTTACAAACTTATTCCAAAGATTATACAACTCAACTAACTGAACGAAATTAACATTTATCCATCTACCAGCTTTTATAAATTTTTCGTTCCCGCATTGATAATATAAACTTTTAGGAAACAATGAAAACAAGGTTCGCTTTTTAAATTTCTTTCTCAATAGTATAGTATAATGAAGAAAGACTATATACGGTGTGTGTGTGTGTGTGTGTGTGTGTGTGTGTGGTGTTGCGCGCGTGTGCGTAGTGCGTGTGCGTGTGCGTGTGCGTGTGCGTTGCGTGTGTAAAAATAATCAAGTCTTTGTGAATCTGTAGCTAAACCCCCATTAAATATCACTTTCAAAAACGTTTTCTCTTGAAAAAAGTTTGGTTATGTATTTTACTTTCCGTGGTTATAAATTCGTTACAGTGTAAAATACCAGACGTTTACATCATGTTTTGCAGGGTGTGACGACCCCAGCATATAGTTTCTAAGACCAGACCGGTAACATCCGTATGCGGTTTAATCAGGCCCAATTTAAAATATTAAATATCAGTAAGATATATTTTATTTTTATTCAGCAAGAAACATTTAATTGTAGTAAACGAGTAATGAATAAATGCAGGTATTCCAGACTTTATTAGGTTAAGCAGTGCAGGTGGAGAAAAAGATAATATTTTAATTCAGCACATGAATTGTAAGTCCAAGTCTGTCAGCAGTAAGCTGGTAATTTTCATACCAGGAGCAGTTGTGCGCAGTTACTGGGTGGTAAAATCAGGCAGGGAAATTTGCTGAGGTAGCAGTTGGAACAACGCTGCTCCCTGGAGTTCGTTGTTCTGAGTTGTACGCAGGTCGTGCCAGGGTTTTGGAACGCGTCAAGCTCGCGTGAAATCGCTCTTTCGCTCTCTCCTTTCCACTGTTAAAATGTTATACCATAATGTCAAGGAAGCCCACCAGTTTGGATTACTATACGTTAGGACATCCACAGCTTCGTTTATTAAGGTTGATATTGCAACAGAGTTTTGATAGTATTACACTGAATTAGATATTTTAAATTCGTAACACTGGAGCAATCTGAAGTAAACGCTAGATAAAAACGTTTGTATTTGCTTCCCGGATTACACTAACTTCAATTACTGTAAAATTAATATTTTATAAAGTTTAAATTTAATAAAGTTTCAGCCTTTTTGTCGAACTTCGTCTGATAATACCATACAACTGTTTAGTACCAGTTACATTTTAGATTATAAAACATAAATACTACAATATTTTTCACAATTCCCAAATATTTCAGGTATATTTTCTTATCACTCTCTTCTTTTAAATCTTCCTCGGATTTCATCAAATATTTTACAAAAACGATTAACCGAACCATTCCAGCCAATTTTCGAGATTAGCACTTAGTATCACCATTTAGCAATTCATTATTATGTATAAGATATGAAAGTACCATATTGCAGCCAGATGGATATATTATGACCTAGTTAACCCAAGATGTTCATACCACATATTTATGGCAGGTAGATGAACAAGAAGTTTGTCGAGCTGTAAAATCAATAAACAACTCGTCCTTGTAACGATGAGTGGGGTTTAAGTCCTTGTATAATGAAATCGTGTTGTGGATAAGGTAGTGGATGTCCTTGTTAATATGTTTAAATACTTGTATGGATTCAAGCACATTTACGCACAAATATTAATTAAGCTAATTTAAAAAAAAGGAAAATATCGGTCCAAAATAATTTCAGACCAATGTCTCTATTGCCAGTCTTCTCAAGGGTACTTTAAAAAAATACGTGTAGAATTCTAGGATTTTTATATAAGTATGATATTTAAGTGTTTATCAGTTTGAGTTTCAACGGCACAAGTCAACCATGTGGGCCGTGCAAGAATATTCTAAAAAAGTATTGGCTGAGCTTAATAATTCAACAATCTAGTATTTTTGCTGATCTAATCAAAGGCTTTAGAACATATAAATGGCAAAACCCCTTCTAGAGAAATTAGACTCTTAAGGCGTACACTACTCATATCTTCTCCTACCTAGACAATAGACGCCAAGTGGAATTACGTCTCTCCACATTCAGACAGAGATCTCAGATTAGACGTTTTTGCCGAACACACAATCAAGTTTATCCCAAATGTCTATCTCTGGTCTTCTATGTTTCCTTACATATATTGTTGAATTTTCCCTAGTTTATGAAATTAATTTAAGACGTAATCCTCCCGTTTTGGCATAAAATTAGATTTACATGGCTGATATATGTGACTGAAATATGTAAATATAATTATGTGAGTTATGTAATGAATATGTCTTTGAAAGTACTGTTTATTGAAAGTTGTATAACATTGCTGATTACTTTTCACGACTACAACACAAATATGGTAATAGTTAAAAAGCAATAAAGGATATTTTTTGTTTGTTTATGTATTGTGTTATCATTTTACAATTAATTTACCAATCAAAAATTTTAAACAAATGAAAAAATAATTAATGACAATGTGTGATATCAAAAACAGGAACAAATTTAACCAACAAAAGTTAAGTTACAAACAAATACAACTAGAAAATATAGGAAAGTATTATATTATCAGTCAAATTCAATAAAATAAATAATAACAACAGCTCTCAAATTTAACAAAACGAATAACAAATAATTAGTTCGAAGTGGCAATAAAATATTTAGAGGTAGAACCAGCCATTGCACTATAAAATGGTTTGGTAAGATGCAACAGTCATCGAGTGGCCCTATAAATCTTAAAAACATTTTCGAATCTAGATAGATAAAAAGGTTCAACGGCTTGACTGTCTTTAGTTAAAAATACTAAAAAGGGAAGGTTCCAAATAAGACCCTTGTTGAATTTTTATAAATAATGTGCAATGATTTGAGAGATAAATACAGCGTGTATAAATATAAATAAGCTTTTGTTACCTAATAAATATCAGATAGACTACTGCAATAAGTAGCTACTACATTAGGTACTGCAATAAGTAACGAAGCTGCAAATACCGTAGTCCCCCGTGTGCCGCCCAGTCCCAACTACACCTTGGACACAACCCCACAAAAGCTACGCGGAGGCAGAGAGAATCTCTATCTCCAAATGGACACCCTACAGTTGTTGTCCGTGAAAATTCAAATTCTGTTTTTTAGGGACCCCATTTGGACAAAATTGCCATACAAAACCCAATCAAAACAAACTGAAATAAGAATGTTTCATCAAAGTTCTCCATTATGCAACCAACAAACTGGATCAAATTCAACACCTGCGAGGATCTAAAGATAAATCTCTCTGTAACCGAAAACGGTTTCAACATGGAGAACATCGCACTGTGTGCAAAATTTCAAATTACTTCCGTTTTTTATCAAACTCACTCCAAATAAGTAGGAGTTAGCATTTTTCTGAAAAAAAATGTACCCCCCTTTTCCAATACAAGAATCAATCGAACAAAAACCTTTGAAGCAGTCGGGATCAAACTTCAAACGAATCAATTAAAATTGGTCGCCGATTGGAATTTGGCTCCTAGTGGAAATGTAGACATCTTTTTTTCTAAAGTCCAAAAAATTTATTGACATGCCTGACTGAACAACGTCAGGAAGTTGTGGTGATGGGGGATTTAAAACATTGACGCGTTGGACAACAATAACCAATCCACAACTCGATCAGTCGATTTACCTTAGGTCATTTTACTTGGAGTTGCTAGTCAAAACTCCGATGAGAGTGATGGCTACAACACAATCTGCAATCGAAAATATCGTCACCAATTATTCAAGTATTGCTTGTGCCTGTAGTGAATACAGCTGTTTCAGACCACTATGGCCAAGGATCCGTTATTAGTGGGGTACAGCTCTGAAGGGAGCCCAAAATTAAGCAAACAGTAAGAGTCATGAGAACAGAAAACATCTCTCACTTCAACACTTCCCTTTCTAAAGAAAGATGGGATTTTATAAATGCATTTTTAACTCGTAGAGCAGCAGTTTAGATGTTTTAACGACACTCTAAATTTCCATATTAATATTTGCTTCCGTTGACAAAAATGAACAAATAATTGTGAAAAAATAACCAAAAAAGAACTGGATCACAGTGGGTATTTTAGTTTTTAGAGAGAAACTAAAAATGCTCCTCCAAAATTTACAAAAACACTTCAAATAAACAATTTAAATTGTTTTTCAAGAATTTTAACAAACGTACAAATAATTCAAACTACAAAACCATATGATGCCTAAACATTAATTCTCTCTTCCAAAAACAATTTGGGGCATCATTAGCAATAGAACACAATCTCACAAACCAATTAAATTAAAATTGGATTTAGGCTTTTGGGTGGTGTGAAACAGAGATTGCCAATCAGTTTAGCGACTTGTTCGCATCCGTAAGCTGGTGGTAAAGGTCCTCGGCCATCTGACCTTTAAGTACGCACCCTTGCGAAGACAGAGCCCCACATAGTAAATGGCATCTCGCCTCTCGTTGGGGGTGTGTTTCCCGAGTAATTCAGCAGCTCCCTGCCAAAAAATCAAACAACCTCAATTTAATGTCCCCGCGGCTCATAAAAAATGCTGCAACCATTTAATGACACCATTAACTCAATTAGTAAACTATTATTATTCCAAACTCAAATTCAAATTTTAAAGAAGGACGACCCAGCTTCAATTGTTTACTATCGGCCCTGTCTCAATTTTACCAGAGTCGAGCAAACTTTTTGAAAAGATTTTTTTTATAAGAATGCTTCACATTTGGACAAATACAATCAGGTCTCAAGTGAACAATTTGGTTTCATAAAGAGCAAATCGACAACAGACGCAGTGTGAGTCTTGTCGATTTGATTGTTGAAGGGATTGAATATCGAAACCACACAATGAGTGTGTTCTTAAGCTTGACCAAGGCATTAGACTGTGTTGACCACGGTACAGTACTCGACAAACTTGAGTCCCACGGCATTTGAGGCGTGCCTCTTAAATGGCTTAGCTCGTTCCTAAGTCCACAAATCCCAAGTTGTCCAGATGTCAAATAAATCATCCAAACCAATTGACCTGAGATATGGAGTCCCTCAAGGGTCCTATCCTCAGTCCCAGTGCTTTTCCTAGATATAAAAGATAAAAAAATATATAAAATCATCGCTTCTGCATGGACATTTGGTTCAGTTTGCCGATAATACGACTCTCTTTTTCAATGCAATGTCAAGCGAAGCTTTGGAACAACAGGCTTTTTTAAATCAACTGTGTCCAATACTTTTCACAGCCTCAATTTCACAACAAACTCTTCAAAAACCAACGTTTTGAATTTTGTCTTGCGCACTGGTGAGTAACAAGTGAGGGTCTGTCATCTTGTTGGCTGACTCCACAACGGAAGAAGTCAGCTTTTCAAAAATCCTAGGAATATCGAGGGCTGACTTGGAATGATCACATAGCCCATGTTTGCGCTAAAATCCGCTCAGGTATTTTTGTTTTGAGATAATATTCAAAATACTGCCCGAATGAGGTACGGATTACGTTGTATTATGGTTTGATTTGGCCTACGGAGTGGTCCTTGTGTGAGGAGTTT
>NW_025787858.1:0-11545 GCF_021130785.1 Homalodisca vitripennis
AAAAAAATGGAGCATTTAAGATTATCAAATGGTAATGCCAAATATACCCAATAGTATTTTAAGTAATACCAATTATTAGATTTTAAAGAGTTTTTAAATAATGTATCAGGAAAATAACATTAAAAACGTTATTTCACGTTGACATAAATCCATATATCGAAATTAAAAGAGAGAAATTAAAATAAAATAATAACATACACACACATACATACCTATTATGAGGACTCATATCAATAGAGGATTAAGTGACTCGACCTGTTGATGAGTAATCAAAAATCCCTTGACTTTTTTCTTAGAAACCTCAAAAGAGGGTGAGATGAACCTCAAATGATTTGTATTGGTGAATAGTGTTAATTCCGACTTATATTTGCATATCTTGTGTTATAAAACATTTGGTGATATATATATAAAACATTGAGCCGATAATGTTTGTAAAAAAAAAATATGTATAAATAAGGACTTTAATAATAACTTTTAAATTGGATAGAGTTATCCCAGTTTGTCTTGAAACAATATATCCAGGGAGGGATTTCTTCTACATCTGCGAAAAACAAGCCCCTATTTTTAGAATAGATTTCTGAAAACCAAATTTGGGGGGATTCTACATAAGATTCTACATTTTCTACATAATCGATTTTAGTTTCCTTCACCAAAATCTCAAAAATGCCATGTAAACTGCCTAAAAGGCAAAATAAATATAGGTGTTCTTGCTGTATATAAAAAAAGAATATTGTGAATATATCCGATTCATTCGAAAATCAAACCACCCACATTCAAATATTCTGTATGACCACTTCTCCTCGATTTTATTACAGGCACAGGCATTGTTATATAGTGATTATTTACAAATTATGAATAATTAAATCATGGGTAAGATGTAATTTTCACTTTAATGATAAGAAGGAAATGGACATAATTTTTAGTTTTTGGTAAACATAAACACTAGGATATGATGGGAAGAGTTTATTCTCCCAGAGGGAATCGACTCCAGATTTTTGGCATAAATCATTCTGTGTTAGGATTTGATACAGTGCGTATGAAGATGAAATGAAGCTGCTTAACCTAGTCTCCCATTTTTGGGAGCGGAAGAGAAAAAGCAACTGGTGCCTGCGTCTTTATTAATTTTGGTTTCCGCTAATGTTAGTAATAATTTAATATAAATACAATATAGTTTGTACTTCCGGCTCATAAAAAATACAATTACATTTTTCTTGAATGTATATTCTGCCGATAACTCCAAATAAGAAACAAATTGACTACATAAGTCATAAAATAATATTTAAGCTTGACTTTTTGGTGCGTTTAAACTTCGTGCATTCCCGAGAGATTAAACATTTCCTTATCCCAAAAGGTTGTATAATATTACTTGAGATCCCAACGTTGGGAAAATATTATACAAAAATGAGAAGTACTAAAATTAAAAGTGCATTAGTTAATATAAACTACAATTTTCTCAGTAATACATCTAATGAATGTTTTATTATGTATGCTTAGTAATTTCAAAAAAAGATGATAGGTGGGTTAGTTTTACTCTCATGTTGCTTATTGTGTAAATAATTATTTTCAAGATTATTATAATAAAACGGTTTCTTTCAGAATTAAAATTGTTAAATAATTCAAATAAATTACCAATTTTTATTCTTAATGTAAAATAAAATGTTCAAGAAACTTTAAAGCATATTTTGGCAAAAACGAAAAATAACATTGATAGGGAATAAAGGAACATATCTCTTTGTATTTCTACTCTCAAGTTTAATTCAATCTTAAAGGTTACCCCGTTTGATTCCATACAGTTTCTATATATGATTATACTTGAGGGATGAATTACAATGTCTAAATACCATTAATTTGCGTCAACATAATACCCTGTACTTATAGAAATGCAAATTTGTGAAAACTCATAAAATTAATAGTAGCTATTTATTATTATTTTATGCACACAAGCTTAAGTTTATTTGAATCCTTTTAGAGTTAAAAATGAACAAATAGTTCTTCTGGTTCAGTCGGAAAAAATAGGTAGTTCGTTTAACAGCTGAAATAATTTATTTCTTACGGTATTTAAATTTTAATCAAATACATTTTTAAGTTTGAAATAAAAAATATTGTTTACAACAAAATGTTTATAAGTTGCTATTTGCATTTCGGAACACTTTTTTCCGCAGTATCATAAATAGCCGAGGTGTAATTTTTTAATGTCTGCTATACTGGAATACAATGGCGTACCAACGGCTTAAAGGTGACTTCCGAACCACCATCAAGGCGGGCCGCTTGCAAGGACAGGATCGCTCAGCGGTCACCTATCGAAGCAGCGGCCACGCTCGACGTTGCTTGATCTGGTTATCTTGGCGATAACCGCC
Organism: Homalodisca vitripennis; assembly: GCF_021130785.1. Lineage (NCBI taxonomy): Eukaryota > Metazoa > Arthropoda > Insecta > Hemiptera > Cicadellidae > Homalodisca > Homalodisca vitripennis. The sequence goes on from NW_025787858.1 coordinate 2,358, forward strand.
GTACTCGCTACACTGCGCCATTGGCATTATTGTACCTTTTATTTTCTAATGTAAGCAAAATAACAACCATGTTTGCTTTTAAATTAAATGCGCTTACTGGTATACATTTCTTTAAATTATGAGAAGCTTTTAAGTTGTACTAATTACCGTTGGAGTTTTGGAAAAGAAAGCTAATAAAATAAACTGCGGAGAGTTCAGAGTAATTCAGAGCAATTTAGGCGGTGACAGGTGGTCTAAATTACGCAGGTAGAGGCTATTTACTTCGCCAGCAGTTGCAGAATTAGCTTCGGAATTGCCATTTTCATTACTTTTCCGCGAAGACTCCACTTTACATACGTCCATTACTTTCACGTTTGCTTCGAGGAGGTCCATATTTTGTAATTAAACTCGTTATAAAATTATCTTTTCCAATCGGAAAGTCTTTATTAAACTCAAAAAAAATTGTTTTAATTTTGAGTTCTGCGTTTCAATAAACTTTTTTCAAGAAAAGTTAGGGTTCTTGATAAATTCGTTCAAAACAAATGAACATTACTTGAGGTTACGTTTTATTTAGAAGTTGAAATGCATTTAAATAATTAAAATTTTATTGCGTAAGTGGTTGGGAAATCATTGCGAAACTCATCTTTCCTCTGTTTTGTTTTCAATTCACATCACTGGAAATATACTTAATTAAAACTTCGTAATCATGGAAGGAAAATAAATTTAAATTAGTTCTGGCAAAAGAGTAATGAAAACAGTCTGGAGTAAAAAATTCCTGTGCTTGTAGTGGAACGTGAAAAACAGATTAATATTTTCTCATAGTGTTAAAATATTCTAGTGTTCTGTCAAAATTACTGTACTGTAAATTTGAAAAACTAATCAAGTGAATGGCTAAATCATTTTTGTTATTAAGACTAGACATCTCTCACTGTATAATTGCTTCAATGACAACAAACGTAGAAGCTATTCGACTCTGATAAGATTCGCAGTATCTCTTGCGCTGAAATTCTTTGACTGATGTGAATATAAAATTCCTCAATTGACTGTCAGGATTTCCATAGCACGAACCACTTACTCCCCCCCTCACGCACGCGTGTGGCCGCCCCCTCTTTTCAAATCTTGCCACAAACGCATGACTCTGCGGAATATACGAGTCCCTCGGAGAATACTAAAGAATGGCCAATCTTTGCTAAAAGGATCGCTGGATTTGCTGAAACATTTCGAGTAAATCCAAACACTCATCTCATTGTTCAAAGCGGTATGCGATTTTTTTTCTCTTAGCGGTCTGAAGTTTGCTGCTCACTTTCGTTCATAATGTTTAAATATGTACTTTTCGTTTACCAGCGGCAATAATCCATCAAAAGTCTTGGCTACCTTACATTTTGACACCTGCAGCAGTTATATTCATTTTTCATTTCTTGCAGTACATATTTCTGTACGAATTTCTTGAGATATGATAGTTTTGAGTGTACTTATTGTTTTCTTTCACAGTATTAATCTGTAAAACTGGCTTCTTTCACTTACACATTTAGAGAGAAGTATAAAAACAAATTGTTTCATCAATTGGGGATTTTTTAAGCGTTTGCCTGGATTAAAAATAAATTTATTGGAGTGTCTCAAACCGTTATGATTGTCTTAAACATTAAAAATCGCAACTTGTGGAAAACTTAATTTAAAGCTAATGAGACTCTGACTAACTGATTCTGAAAAATATGTTTGTGGTACACTTATTTACGGCACATTTGATTATTAAGTTTTTGTAGGTTACTTTTAAGTTTTTGATCATCAGTTTTTATATTTTGTTCTTCTTTTTTTGTTAAGATTTTGTTATGATCATGCGTACACTTTCTTCTAGATGATGCAGTCTCACACTTATTGAAATTTAAAAGTTCTGCTTTGGATGAAACTGCAAGAGCCGCAAAAATAAAATAAAAATAAAATTGGATGTATTCTATTTTCGACTCTTGATGCTTCTGGCTTGTCCTGCCCCACAATAATAATAGGTTCAGGTAGAATCGGTCCGTAGAACCACTGTTCCGAGTTAGCGAAAAAGACAGGAGGTCTCGAAGCGCGCCCCTCCCAAACTCGGAGCAAGTCAATAAAAAAAAAACAATCACATGCCACTAGTGGGAAGAGACAAAAACGAGACAAGATTTCGAGTACAAGGAAATATAATTAGTATAATTAGTAGGTGGCAAACATTTCCATGCAAAATACAATTATGCAGCACCACGGTGCACCGCGTAACTTAAAAAACTAAATAACAACAATAAATATAATTCCAATAATGACAATAACATAATAATATAAATAATATAATAATAACACAATAAATAGAAATTTGGTTTATAAATAACATATATCAGGTACGGCATGTAGGAAAAATTATCTTTAACAGGTAAGTGTTATGAACTGAGGGGAGGGAAAAGGTTGTAGAATTTCTAGGCCCACTATTTTTAAAAAAGTAATTTGGTTTCAGGTTTGTAGCCAAAAAATAAAAAAAATATTTAAAGCCGATTTTCGAAGGAGGCGGGGGCTTAGTTGCCTCCACGAATCCGAATTAAAGATGAAATCCTCCCCTTCAGTTCATGTAACTAAACTAAATACACACTACTCTTAACACTGGCCCTCCTCCAGATCTAATATCTGGCAGCGCTCGCTGCACCCCAATCCTCGCAAGTTCAGTATTAGAAAAGTAAAAAAACATTTTGGATCCAACCTTGTTCCAGATGAAATGAATATGAGCACATGCACTCCGGTTGGATGCCGGTACACGGAGCACTGGCAGAGCGCGGGGCATTCAGTTTTGGTTTCAGTGGTTTCATTTGGGCAGACTCGCCGCACCAGTCCCGCTGACGACACTCACGGGGACCCTGTAGAATCCCAACATAACCAGTAGAAATTCAGATCAACTTTACTACAACCCGAGAAATAATAAAAACTTAATTATGTTTGCCACAAAGTATAATAAAATATTTAAATTTAACAATTAAAAAAAATAACAATCTGTAACTAACAGTACCTTTTAAGTAATCAAAGACTATTTCCTAAAAATAACTCAAGACACCAAGTATTTTAAGATGCACTACTTGGTGACAATATTAAATATTACATAGGCTAGGACAGCCATACTAAATGATTAAGCGTGATAACCTTTACTTGTAACTATAATTCGCTGGATTTTAATCATTATATTAATAATAATTTACATTTTGCTATTAAATATTAATTGTAAGGTAGGCCTGATAATAATTATATAATTTTACAAATAATAAACAATACATTATTTCCCAAAATAACAATAATTAAATAATAAAATCGAAATCATGAATGTTGCCACCCTATTTTGCACGCAACACAAAACACGAGGTAACAAAAATTTGCAAAGTCTGTACCGTCTCGCTTACACTAAAAAGACAAAGTGTGTACACGGAATAAATAATTTCCGTTCGCGCCGAACGGATCAGTAAGAAAGCGCTAGAGCAAAATAAAATAAATTTAACCGGCATAGATAATTAAAATTAACAAAATTTAGAAACGTACGGTACGAAAGATAGGAACGAACACTTTGCGACACGAACACGTACACGAAGGAACACAAGTAACAAAATAATATATATAAATTACTTATAACTAATCTACGATAATATATGTCTGGGTGGGAGAGAAAAACCGCCAACTAAATAAGTTAAGAGAGTGAAAAGGACAATTAACCTGCCGAAAGTCGGAGAATTAGCCAGCCATGTGGAAACGGGACGAGCAGCGAACAGACAGCAAACGCAGTAGCTTCTCCGAACGTGTCTCCGAACAGTCTGACCGCTCCGAACAGTAGCCGGTGCCGGTGCCGGTGAACAGCTGGTCGGTAAACTAGTCAAGGTCAACCAGCTGACCTCAACCAAATCAGTCCAACCAGGCAGAAAAATCAATACTTGACGGAGTGACTCCCCCACCGACTGACAAGAGTGGCCGAGGTGGGAAAATAATAGACAAAAAATAAATTGCCCAAACTGAGCCCCGGCTCAACCTCCCCCACTAAAAAGGGTGCAACCCCAAACCAAAACCTCTCCCCCACTGAAAGAAGAACCAACAAGCTCTGGCACAGGATACGGGAAGTCGAGAACCCTAACAGGAAAACGAAGTCCTGAGCAGGAGGCAGACAAAACACGGTCCTCCTGAAAAATTTTGAGAGGCGCCTCTCTTGGAGAAAGAAGAAAACAGAAAGAGAGTAAAACGACACCACAGAGAAAAACCAGGGGTGATCAGTCCCCGTACACCCCCGCAGCCGCACCAGTATCCAGAGCATGACCAGAGGTATCACCACGGAAGGCCTTCAGATGAGAAACATGGGCCTTCCGCCACAACCTCCCCGATACGGGGATCAACCAACTCAGCAGTAACTGGGGAGAGAAAACGAAGAATCCGGTGGGGACCTGTCCACCGATAGCAAAGTTTGGCTGCCCGTTTTATCCACGGCCGAACTGACCGGATGGGCCTTACAAAAGACAAGATCCCCCACCTGGAAGGGGTTAGCAATACGTCCCTTATTGAATTTCCTCCTCACCCTTTCCCTAGACTGTAGGAGCTTAACCCTGACTGCTTCCCAAGTGTCACTTTACATTGGGAGTACCAGGTACTGGTAGAAGACTATCCAGACTCCAGAGATTAGACAAGGGATCAGAAGGAGGACGACTAAACATGACCTGAAAAGGCGTGGAATCATGACTTTCGTGAAGAGCAGAATTGAAGGCTAACTGAAGCCAGCTCAGGTTTTCATCCCAGGTAGTTTGTTTCTCAGCGTGATAAGCGATGAGGGCCGGCTCTGAGATTGCGGTTGAACCGCTCAGCATGAGAAGGCTGGGGGTAGTAAGGAGATGTAGTAACATGTTTGATTCCATGCCCAAAACAGAAGCGATGAAACTCCCTCGACACGAATTGTGTGCCGTTATCCGAGACGAAGGTGGCGGGCACTCCAAAATTCTGTAGAAGGCGGGACTTGAGTGCCTTGACGGTGAGCGACGCCGTGGCACTCCTAAGAGGAATCAACCAGCAAAACTTAGAGAAAGCATCCACAGCAACAAGCAGGGAGGTGTTCCCTGACTTGCTACGGGGAAAGGGTCCCACATAGTCAATGAACACTTTCTCAAGAGGCCGCTCCGCCACCTCGGAGGAAAGAAGTCCTAATTTTGGTATTTTGTGCTGGTTTACTGACCGAGCAAAGATGACAAGCTCGTACTCTATCAGCAATGTCTCTGTCCATACTCTTCCAGATGAACTTATCTCTGATTTTAGCGATGGTCTTGTGAATACCTAAATGACCGCCCACGGGAGAAACATGAAAGTAGGAAAAGACCATCGGTATGAGGGCACTCGGCAGAACAATCTTGGGACCACCTCCGCGTCGGGCACGACAGCAGAGGACACCCTTGGACAAGAAGTAAGGAGAGTGGGCTTCTCCCTCCTGGAGCTCACCAATGATGTTTGACCAACTCGGGGTCTTGAAGTTGGTGAGAGCCAAAACTCTCAAAGGCAGCAGGGAAATCCAACATCACAGTCCCACACAACGGTGCTTGAGAATCAAACAGGAATCGTCTGGGTAGGATTGATACATATTCTAGAAAGAGCCATCGGCAGACGACGTTTTTGGGTACCGCGAATGTTGCTGCCACCCTGAATTTAAAGGCCGCAATCTTTTGACAACCCCAGCGACCAATCCTATCCACGAATTTGTCGAGGAGATTGGGCCTAATAGCCAGGAAAGAGGCTCCTGATTGTCAGTTTTCCCAGCAGAAATTCGGAATGCTCTAGGAACCTCCGTAAACTTATATCCATGCCCGAAATACGACCGCCAGACACTCCAGCTCATAAATAGATAGATTTCTTTTCCTGAAGGGGTCCAAAGTCCCCTATGATAGCAAAAAGCGATATGGTTTGCCGAGCGCCGTCACGAATTCTTGAGAAAAAGCCACAGCTTCCTACAGCAACAGGATGAGCGAGTCAGTCTGCACAGATGAAGGGCCTACTAAAGTCCCGGTATTCGCAGCACACAGGAGGTTGTGGGATAATGGACCTCCCTAAGCCAGTATTGAAAAGCACGTTCATTTGATCTTCCACCCCAAAACGAACTTTGCGTCTTTCCCTTGTCTTAAAGTGGGGCGTTCAGAGGGGCGGGCCAGACCTCGGCAAAAAGGTCAGGAATAAAACCTACGGTAGAAATTTAACCATGCCGATGGCAATCTGGCAACACCCTTGTGCATCCCTTCGGAGGAAGGGGAAAATCCCGAATGCCTTCTGGGTCCCTGGCAGGGATCTATAGAATACACCCCTAGACGACACGAAGGTGACCGAAGAAACGATATTTCAGGACTTTGTGCGTAAGACACCTTCTCTCCGGATTGACCTGGAGTAAGGCCAGCCCTACCACATTACCTAACCGAAGGACCATCCTCAAGATGTTTGAAACGTTGTTCCGTAAAGACTCACTTGTAGACCAGAAGGTCATCAAGATCATTAACAGACATATCTGAGAACTTCACAACGTGTGAAGATGGAGTCCAAGCAAACCTAGTTAAGCGTTTTTGGAGCGCACCCCACAAGCTAAGCCCCCATAGGCACAACAGATCGGTACTTGATACAAATTCCGTACTGGAACACAGAAGGCCGTAGAGAGGACGTGATTTCACCTTCTTCAACGGAATCTGATGATATGCTTGGTTCAAATCAAATATAGTGATAGAATTTGAGCCTTATACCGAACCAATCAAAAGACAGAATGGAGAGATCGGGAGAGGCACGTGAGTTCCTATTTCAATTTTGGCATTAAGTTTTCTTAGGTCAACCACCAAACGATTGTTTCTCCATATAGGCTTTGGAACCACAGAACGCTGGAAACTGGGCCATGACTGATGAGTTTGAGGGCTCAAAGTAACTCCTATGATTCCAAGAGATACCTTTGAATTGATACCGACGCCATAACCTCCATCTTTTGGAGGAGCCACACTTGTATGGGTGGGAGGCGAGTACTGGCTGAGTGATCAGCCCAGACGAATTTCAATATTCAATAAGATGGGTATGAACTCGAGCTTGAGGTGGTGAGGACCTCCGGCCGAAATCTTGAGCAAAGCTCACGGAGAACCCCAGCTTGCTCCTCATCCCCAAAGGTGACTCGTACGGGTCCCCCAGGGGCCAGAACCTTCTCTCACACTGCCACCTCACCACACCTGCGGTGTCGATTTGAATTTTATTCAGAAAAAAGGGGGGGACTGACACTCGCCGATTGGAATTTGAAATAAGACTGGCCCGCCTTACACGATCCAGCACCAAATACCAGTCTTTTGAATAAAATCCGCCCTCCAAAATACAGTCCATGCACCAGGTCCTGGGCAACCAAGGAAAGCTCCAACACCAATGAAAAAAGAAACATTCATACCTTTAAACTGAATTGAAAGCTTCCCTCGAAATTGGAAGAGGGGAATTAGAAGCAGTCCAGCAAAAGTTAAAGAATGAAAGCTCCTCGGTGTGCTTCACCAACACCTAAACCGTTGAAATTGGCTATCAAAAAAGATCCGAAGAGATGAGGCTAACAGGCTTGACACCGGAATCAAACTAAGGGCCAGTTATGCCACATGAGTCCTCCCAACTAAAGATATTGATAAAAGGGCCACACCGCCGAAGATGCTGTCCTAAGCCGTAGGTTTCCCTTTTTCCTGCAAGGCTCGTAGTGGTTCCCAAACTTATTAATCAAATTGTTTTCGCAAAGCGTACTTATTTTTTTTTGAAATTTTTTCTTAGGAACCTTCGGGGGAACTTCCGGAGAGAAGAACCCCCCTTTTGATCCTAGTTTTTTGGACCAGTGCGATATCTACCTAGGGACTCTCCCCGAACGAGTATGGACCTCGTTCATCACCCACAGGCAAATCAGCAGAAGTGAGGTGGATGAAGCCCACCAGATGTGATGTGTGCCCATTCCACGGGATTTCTGGTACGGCCGTGACAGCCCTGGAAGGGCTGGATGGAACGATGATTGTTTCCTCTTCCGCCCTCTGTATCTGCCGGTCAGCAAACTGCAACGCTGCGGCGACAGCAATGCACACAGGAACGTTCCAGTTTCAGAAAAGGTGGAATGGGCGACCAGCAAAAACTAGACGGGACCTCTCTATCAGGATTGAGACCCTTCAAGAATGGTGGTGACCACAGTACGTTTCGGGGATATTGAGCCTTAACACCCTATCAGTGTCCCTCACCTCGGCCACATAACTTAGCCCAAACTCTCTCCGTTGCCTCTGATGCCTAAAGAATTTCTCCCCACACGGAGACGGTTCCTCAACTGACCAGGAACAAAGAAATCCAATGCCTCGCCTATGAAAATCATCCAGTGTAACCACCCCTCTGGAGAACACGAACCAGACAGTCACCCAAAGTGAGGCCTACAAAACGAGAGATGACATGCAGGAAGCTCGCTCCCTGAAAGACCAGTCAAGAGTCATGCAGTCGCAGGATCTCAGAAAGAAACCGCAGCAAGGCTTCAGTATCAAGACCATCCACCGTTGGTAGTCGCTGCAGCAACGGGGTAAGTGGGTTTTGGAAGCCTTGTGATACTGAAACAAAGGAAACCCGTCACCACAGTCCCCCCAGTCCTCCAAGATCCAGCAGGCCATTTGGGTCCACAGGCCCCCAAAAAATAAATATTGCCCAAAACTGAAGCCCCGGCTCACCACCCCCTACATTGTAGGGCCGGCGCGACGCATTGCCCCCACCCCCCCACATCGCCCTTGCACGTGTAGTAATTGCACTAAGCTGCTTAATATCCACAACAACGCTTAACCAACATTAGCAATGGAGCACCAGAGCACGAGATGTGGTGAACAAAGAGATGTAACACAATTTAGAGTAGTACCAACCCTTACAGGGCTCACTACGAGGCTCGGCTGGCCGTACGATTAATTTTAAACCCAATTTAGGAGAAGAAGACTTTACTTAAAAAAATTGACCCTTTTTAGATATTTTTCCCCCCCAAAAAAAGAACGTTACGAAAATTGGTCTTATTTTAACCAGGCGAAGTTAGGGCTAATAAGCCCTCTTTAACACAACCTGGGGACCAACGGCTTACAGGTGACTTCAGAACCACACCAACCCATCGGCCGGGCAGGTGGGCTGACTTGCAAGGATAGGATCGCTCAGCTTAACACATATCCAAGCAGCAGCCACGCTCG
>NW_025787859.1:0-12244 GCF_021130785.1 Homalodisca vitripennis
TGCTAATTCTTCAATTTCAGATTAGGTTAAGCTTATTTTAGTTCTGGATGTCTATCATTCTATATCCTGCATAAGAACAGTAAAAGCCGTGTTGACTAAACAAAACACACAATAATATATAATATGAACTACCGAAAATAATTCATATTTCCAATATTATAAAAAGAGCTGAAAAGTTACGTGCCTTTTATAAGAGAAACGTGATTCCAACCCCAAAAAATAGCATGAGAACGTAAACTATTAATCCAAACAAAATATGTCTCATAGTGACTGTCAGTGTTGTTTCTATATCAAATAATCGTGTTGCAATTTCCGAGGCTAATGATTTAAAATACTTATCAAATCATCCATATAAGAGAATGAGATGCAGTAGTATGGAGTTATGAGGTTATAACTGTTTGTGATAGCTATAAACACAAAATACTTAGCAATGCCCGCACGCCACTGGTACTCTAGGAGGAGATGTAGTATGAAGGTTATAGTGCTATAAGACTTTATCATTATCCAAACGCCGTTGTACTCTTAAAAGATAATCTTATATGACCGAGCCCCTCGGTAAAACATGTACAGCTAGTACTTGCTACAGATAAACCTAAAAAGAACATAATTACATTCAAGATAATTATAGTCTTCCTGACAACAACTGCAAATTAAATATAAAAGATCCAGGAATATAATTTAAAACGAATATAATATAAATTATGAAAATACTGAATACGGTAAATACTGAATATTTGTACTTTTTTATTGCCAAAACACATCTTTTTACAAAACAAGGTTTTAGAATACTGAAACCGTGCAAAAATTGTTGTTTGATTATTGTTCAATCAACAGTGTGAAATTTCCCTTCTTCTTGTACACAAATTCAAGATGTCCACAATGCGATGAGCAGTGCAGTTTCTGCCGTAAAATAAGTCGTATTCACATTTGATCGAAAAATTAATGAAAATAAATCAATAGAAGTCTTTTCTCTTCCTGCAGCTGAAGTACTTTCTTTACAGAACATGTTATCACAACTTATGTCATCTGTTGATGCAAACCAAAATATTTGCTTGTGTGTCAGCGTATTACAATAAAGAGGGTATGTATGGGCTATTAAAGCAACGATTGTCCTCAAATTAAAATCAAACCATGTGCAATTTTTATCGATTATACATTAAATTATTTACAACTAATTAAAAATATATATTATTAATAAGTGTAAACTAATTAGGTGTATTTCCACTAAATTAATAATATTATTATTAATTAGTGCTAAATAATGAACTGCATTAATTATGACAAACTTGCATTGCCTTACACAGTATTTATTTCAATGAGGAAAGATTTTCAGAATTGAGATATACGTATTTTTCATGTAAAATATTTTAAAAGCTTTTTTAAAATTAGTTTGTCAAAACATTGAATATGAGTTGTCAACTGTATGTAATTATAAACATAAAACCTTATTTACTTTACTTCTAAAGTTAAATAAACTTTAGGTTTTATAAGTATTATTAGCACCGAAATAACAGTTTTGCTTTAACATTTTTCTGTTTTACTAAAAAGTATTAAAGTTCACTAAAAGTAGAAGTTACAGTAAATGAGTTTAATGGAGAATTATTAATTAACATCTGTGAATGATCAGTCTGTTCCTAAAACAATGGAAAAGTGTAACAAAATAAACCAATTACTGCAGAATGTCAAAAAAGTGATAGCACTCTCTGAAAGAGAAAGATTCCCAGCGTATAATATTTCTATTGTTGTTTGGATATGGGAAGCTGCATTATTGTTTATGTCTTCACAAAAATACAAACGAATATGTTATCCAGGCCAGTAATGGGAAATAGATTCTTTCGGTTGTTGGTTTGTAATCTAAGCAATGTTTGGAATGTAATTAAATAACCATTTCTAATACCAATTTGTTTACAACAATGAATTGCACTATTGAATATCATCATTTTCGAACGTTTTCATTGTTTGAACATCCATATGAGGTTTTACAAAAAAAAAACACCGTTATATAACGGGCTGTATCTGCAATTTATCCTCGGTTGATTCTAATAATGTGTGAAATTATGGTATTTAAAATTGTCTTAGATCCATTTTTTTGTACTCATGCTACAGTACATAGCACTGTACTACATTTGTAGTAGCCTTGTCTCTTTTGACATAAAATTAACTTTTGAAAATCACAAGAAAAACTGTCAGTACATTGTCTTTAACAGTTGCAAAAAAATATATATAACATTCCTACCTCTTTTTATTTTTTGTAATATGAAACATCCTAATTTAGTTTGTTATTACAAATAAAAGTCAATGAATATTACTGCTCCTTGACAAGACCAGTATTTGCTCAAAAAACTTTATAAAATTTAATTACCTTGCTTTGTAACTTAATTTGGTACGAACCTTCGTTGGTTAATAATAAACAGACGGGAATCAGTAGTTCGTATGGTAAAGAGGAGAATTTTGAAGTGGAATACTGAAATAAGCCTATACAAGGTTTGAAACTCCCCATCTTTATTTTCTTGTGCATATTACAGAAAGGAAAAAAAATGGGTTTCGTTAGTTCAAAGAACTCTTTCCCAATTTCCAGATAATAGGGAAAGGAACATTTCATACCCCTCAGGGTTTTAAAGCTTACATCTTTAGTAATATATATTGAATATATAAAGGAAACATATTGATTATTATTGATACATATAATTTGCTTAGCCTACAAAAGGAAACTTCAGAGTAATTTGATTACTTAGCATAAACTCAAATTCCCAGGTGGAGGAGGAGTTTAAACAAAAAAAGCGAGGCCAACACGTGACACACTGATAACGCAATTGTCGACATCGGGCCGCAATCAGTTCACCAGGGCCTTTGTACTTGATTGCTAACAATATCAATCACAGCCCTACTGATCACAGATGTCGCTTTTATTGCTAACTACATTATGTTGCGGCTAGCTCCCCTAACACAACAAATGGAAACCATGCAATAGTTGAATTCCTCTCAATGAGCTAATCTATTATTCCCTTGCAGAGAATAATTTCATTTCACTTGCTTGATATTTTGCCACACTATATTCTTAATGACTCGGATTAGTATCATAGGATTAGGTCGTCCAAAAATATGTTATTTCCTATTTAACTTTGAATGCGGTTTTTAGGTAGCTATTGTTTCAAGGTAAAAATGTAACATACCTCTAACAAAAGTTTCAAACTGGAATATACATGATTTATATCCATTTTGATTGATCAAATGTACCACATTGTGGTTTTTTACATAATTTAAAGAAAGTTATCAATTATTGGTTTAAAAATTACGAAAACCCACACTTCTTTCCATTGCTTTAGTTTCAATGTCACTTCCATCATAGTCGGTAGAAAGTTTCGAGTGTGGCTGTGGCCCAAAAATTATTTAAAATTAAGGTGATTTAAGTATTATTCTTGGTTTTTTTAGAAGTTTAATTTTGATAGAATGTTATGAGAAGAATTTAAGACAATATTAACAATAAGTTATACCAAACGTTCATTTTATATTTTCCACATTTTAAGAGCTCTTGAAAAAATTCATAAACCCTAATATTATATTTGATACATACTGTCTTTAATAACCTATATAAATATTTGTGAGCGTACCAGACGTTTATAAAATTACTTTATAACAGTTTTTACACTTTTATTATAACATAAATCAAATGTTTTTTTCTAGATTTATTGAAAAAGAAAATTATTCCCATTAATTATATAAAAAACCACCACTCTAAAAGTTTATATTAATGGATATGACTTATGAATTCGTTTAGGAGTAGGTTCCAGGCTTTAGTCATAATCGGATAGGGATTATATTAGTTATGGTGTTACTCCAATGTTACTGTAAACTTTTAACATTTTATACAACAGTCATCTTGAAATACAATATAATCTGTGAAAACCAAAGAAAATTTTTTTATTTAATTTTCAAACCGAAGATGTTTACAATATTTAAGAATAAAATATTTATTTTACAAATATTTTATAAAATCGAAACAAACCAACCCTTTATGGATCATACATAGTTTTATTGTATTCTGATACGCACCATGCTTCAATTTATACCAGATGTAAAATAAAGCAATAATATGAGTGGAACTGTAGCCAAGTTAAACTAGGTGATGCTCACGCGGACGTGGCCGAGGGTCCTCCACTAACTATGGTCCCGGCCCTGATATTGTCTGTTCGTGATTTCGTCCGCGTCGGGAGAGCCGGACAGTTACTCCAGCCTTTTTCTCATCCGATTTCGAGTGTGGCTTGATTCTTCTTCACTCGAAAATAGAGCGTTATGGAGTGGTAGAGAAATCAGAATTGTGTTTCTGTAAACAAGATGATTTTTATTATACAATAAGTTACAAAATTAATTGGCTTTACCCTGTATTACAGTGTTCCAAAAATGTCTAAAAGTTTGTTGTGTCATTCTTTGAAATTAGAAGCAATAATTAAATTAAATAAATAGAATTTTGCTATTCACAAGTTTAAATTTTTTGTGTCTCACACGTTATTTCAACAAAGCTTCTGATAAAACAACTATTATGTGAAATTTACAACAGTAAAATTACTAACTTTGTATGCAAATCGCTATGTTTATATTATATGAACGAGAGCAGCAGAACCTTTGTGTGGTGTGTGTGTGTGGTTGTGTGTGGGTGTGTGTGTGTGTTGTGTGTGTGTGTGTGTTTGTGTGTGTGTGTGTGTATGTGTGTGTGTTTAAATTACTGACTTAATTGTAAATTTTTAAAATGTATTTAAACCAAACCTAAGGAGCTATTAAATTATGTTACATTAGTTAAAAATTTCTTCAGCTGAAAACAAAGTATCGTTTTTTTAAGTATCTTATCCTTTTTGTGCTTTTATCAGGAATTAAAATCTATCTAACGGTTAAAGTTACAATGATAGCAATTGGGGCTACTTTATTATTTCACTCAACATTGCATTTTCTTCAGTGGCGGCTCTCCAGAGTCACCACTAGTTGAGGGTTCGACCACAATGCAGAGAGAAAATCCAAGAATTGTCGGCGGCCCAGCTGGCACAGTATTTTGAATATTTTTATCACTTCAGATTAATACAATCTAAACAATATTTCCATTCCTTAGAATTAAAGGTTAAACATTCCAAACGCATACACCCGTTATAGTTATTGAACAAAAATTATTAAAATAAAAAATAATGTAGATGAGCAATTTTAGAATACACTATTTATTAATCAATCATTTGAAGATTAAAAAACACCCACCAAAATTGATTCACGGAGTTTGAAAATAAAACTAGTTATAAACCACAGCGCTATTAGCACGCCCTTTACAGAGAGTAATAGTTTTAAACTCGGAGCAATCACAGCATGCTTATTATCACAAAATCCATCTGTGACACTCCACATTCACGGCTTGTTTAATCTTTCCGTTGTGTTCAAGTCCTGTAATGAAGGTTCTACATGGGCGACAGCAATCCGTTTGGCTCCAGTCACCGACTAAATGACATGTTTTAAATAATTGTGGTTATTCGACTAACTGACTGCAATTCAGAACCACCCATTAAAACTTGAACCTAAAGACGTGCGTCTACAGAGGACAAAATTATCTTTGGTAGTTTAATATTAACAAGGTGTGCGTTTTTTTCTAAGCAGATGGATTTTTAACTGTAGAAGGATTAACGCCGGAATGTAGACGATTAAATGGAAAGATTAACTCATTCGGAGTTAGAAACGATGGAACTCTGATGCGTAAGACATTCACTTTAACAATGAGATACTGCAGCAAAATTAAATGGCGAATTTAATACATATTAAACAAGTGGTAAATTGTTCTAATTACTATTGTTTATTAAATAAATAATTATAAATATAAAACTAATACAGCTATATTTTTCAATTGTTTTGTTTTTAATACATAGTTGAAGTATTAACCTATCTCTAAAGAGCAAATCAGCTCCCTGATTGAATCTGTGACATTCAGCCGGTTTCCGAAAAAGAAACGTACAAAATCATTAAACTCAATCTTTGTGTACATAGAATTGACATTTTGTATAACATTTAAAGTCCGAAAATGGAATTGTTCTCGACAAAACTTGTGGATTAGTTAGGCATCGCGAACGTTCAGCCAAATATATTTTAGAGGGTTAGGAAGGTGCCATCATCGTAATCGATACATAACCAAGTTTTTTGAAGTAGAGGTTGATACAGTTTGCGTAGTAGAATACATCAAGTTGACATTTCATAAACTGAATTCGTTTTCTTTCGAGATATTCTGCAGATACATGGGCAAGTACAGGAATATGCAGGGGAATTTATCTTAGCCCTATTAACGATGGCAAAATTAAAAAAGGTCAGTTAGGGAACCATTCGTATTTTGAGATATTGTGGCGGATAGATAGATAGCTTTGAAAGGACGGGACTTTTTACTTTATCTGTCTGTCTACATAAGAGAATGCTATATCGAGAACGAATTTCCATTAAAAAATAACGAGTTTTTTCTTCGATTATTTGATTTCATGGGAATTGGGTTGAGCATTAGACCATAAGTAAGCGGGATATCCCGGGAACGAATTGAAAACTATAGGCTTGGAATTCTACCGAAAACTTCATTTCTTAATTCTGGCAAGTGGGTATGAACCACATATTTCCTGGATCCCGGCGAAAAAACATGCCTTTAACCTCAAAGGATGCGAGTTGAGTTGACATGTGGCCTTGAATACTCTGGATTACTGGAACCTTGTCTTTAGGCGTATAATTATGTATTAAAAGTTACTACAAAAGTCTGTTCTCTAAGAAGCGAAAAAAACTCCTACGATGACTCGAAGTCGTGCGTACGTCTTAATATTGTCGTAGTTGAGTATTAATGTCGGTTTTAAATATCTGAGGAAAAATTTATAAACGAAGTCGTCAGACACATCATTGGGTTAATGTCTCATAAAATAAAACGCAGCAAGGTTATTTTAATAATGTCTGACATATATATTATCGGAACCACTGAACAGCTATTTCCAAGCACTTTATTTAGCACTCAAACATTATTATGAAAAGTCATATAGTTGGGCGATGATTGTGGAATGGTAAGAATGTTCGAAAATTCTGACAAAGGAATAATTTTCAGTCTCATCTGCATGGATCTAAAAATGAACCGATTAACTTAAGTGTTCCTTTATACCTAAGACAAATATTTCTAAAACTCTACAGTAAGCTGATACACCCTCCAAAACTGTGTCTAAGTATTGGGAAAAGTTTTCTTGAGTTGATTTTTATTCAGTCGTTTCCGAAGGCTGATAAGATTAAAACTTTGAAAGATCTGATACAAAATGGGAATTACCTCGTTACATTAGATGTTTTGATACAAAGTAGACTCTATCTTCTAGCTGTTGAAATTTGTTTGTATTGTACTAATGAATGTAATTTTTATTGTAATAAATTAGTTTTAAAATACATAAAAACCCGAATTTATTAATTACTGCTAAACAATATTTTCAATGTTAAACGTTTTTTTCCCTCAGTGGCAGTGGGGATTTCCACTGTACGGGTGGTTTTGGCGGACCCCGGGTTTACCTGAGCCAAGCTGTGAGAACTTCTCACAGTCCTTCCAGAGCTAGGGCTTTTCTTACCATCTTTTTTTAGGTTCTTAGCTCACTGTCTTTATTCTTTTCTGAGCTAAATTTGCTCGCCCTTCTTCTTCTTTTCTACCCCGCATTACGGGTGTCCTCTCCACCTTCTTTCGACCGGCGCATGCTGGGGTGTCCTGGGAGTGTCCCTGTCTTGTTGCAGGGACTGATGTTAGCCTCGGCACTGCCGCTGGCCCTCTCCCGTGTGTTGTCAGAAGCCATCTACTTCGGTCCTTGGTCAGGAAGTGCGGCATGGGATGCAGGTGGCTCGGACTCTGCAATGCCACGGGCGACCCCCAGCACGTACGGCACCTTGTGTGTATCGGTGCTGGGCAAACGGAGGTTTCGTGCCCCCGGGGAACTGGGGTAGGGGGGCGTCCTCTCTCTTACGAGGAGGAGGACCTCCAAGGGTACACCCGCTCTCGGCCAAATGAACGAGTCGCTCCTTGCCGCACGGATGGCGCTGGTGGCAAAAAAAGCATGGACTGTCAAACCACATACAGGAGTAATGGATGAAGGGAGACGGAGCAAGCCGCCTTCAAGCGCAGCTCAATTATGCATAAGGTCTCCGACCTTGTCGACTGGGGACGCCGACGAGGGAACTTAAAAAACCTCCTCTTCGCCGGTGCCTGTTCAAGGCTGTTAGTGTCACAGGAGATCGTCGTCCGGATCCGGAAAGAGGAAAGAAGAGGGTCGATCTGGCGATGGAGGTGACCAATCCGGAAACACCTCAAGCTATAGAAAGAAGGAATTCCTCCGAGCAACAGCCCTCTTCGTGCGGCATTCGGTCTGCAAATGCCTCCAGCAGCAGCATGACCCCCCCCCCCGATGCCAGCGAAGAGGAGGGACCTGTCTTTGAAAAAAATGAAACGCTCATTTGAAGGAGATGGCCAAAGGCTCTCCTTACTCAGAGGAACGTGAACAAGGCGATTAAAGGATGGAATTCCGAAAACTCGATTGATTTCCTTGAGGAATTCGAGGAATGCCGGAAGATCAGGTGGGAGTCGGTGAAGCAGGAGCGCGTGAACATCTTGAACCGTGTCATATCTGATTCGCCTCAAGCTCAAGCTCATTTTGGCTGAGTCTCAGACCCTAGCCAGAAAGCGGGTTGGTAAAGCGGCAGAGTGGTTCTTCGCCGGGAAGCCTTGATCCTTAGGGTATTGGATCCAGCGCCGAATCCGCAGTCTTCTTCTCTGCTTCCACACAGACTGAGTACGTTCCGGCTGCTGCTTTAGTTCCTGCTCCGGTAGGGGGTTCCTGACACCAGCAGCTGTTTCTAATCCCAGCGTCAATCCCAGCGACACCTCTTAACTCGCAGGGGCCCGCCCCCCAAACACCTATGGGGAACTGGGAAAGAGAGACGCCTGTCAGTAAAGCGATGAGGAGACAGCCAAAGCGCGCCGAGGCTGCCTCAAAAAAGACGCCTGCAAAAGGGAAAAGAAGAAAGTCCAAGTCTCAAAAGTGTTAAGGTGACCCCTAGCAAAAACTTCCAGGAAGCCTTCACGACCCAGGGCTGAAGAAGCCTAGGGGTGAGGCGATTATTGATCAAACCCTTAGGGGGCGATCTTTTCCCGGGGGCCCGATGGTCCTAGGACAGATTAAAACCCAGGCAAAACCGGAAGAGGACGGAGACTACAATCAAGTCCATCCGACGAACCGAGAACGGGGATGTTTTCCTCGAACTGGGAATATCGTGAAGGCCAAGGACGTTTTTGCTGCTTCCCTCCAAAACGCTCATGGTGACAAAAGCTCAATTCGAAACACTACAAACCGCGTATGTTCAGTGGAGATCGAGACCTAGACGCTCTTTCTACAGTAGGGACGAGGTGATCAATGCGTTAAAGAAGGAGCTTCCAGAACTACCGGGAGAAACGGGAGGTCTTCAAGGATCACGGTCTGGTTGACAAAACCAAATTCGGAGCCAGCAGCGTATGGCAACTGCTGAATTGGGCGAGAAGCACGGCTAATAAGCTGCTTTAGCCTCCAGCACCTGAGAGTCGGATGGGTGATTTGCAGGCTCAAACAAAGGGTCATCGTGGCAAAGATGCTACCGGTGCCTAGCGTTCGGTCACTCTTCCCGTTACCTGCAGAGGGACCCGACCCGAGAGTTTCAACTGCCTCCCGGTGCGGAGACCAAGGGCCGACAAGAAGAAAGCCTGCACCTCCGAGCCTCTCCTGTTTCCTCTGCAAGGAAGCAGGTTATGCTGGGAATGCTCTTGGTCACTTACCTAGTTCTGGTCAGTGCGGTGTTTTTACTCGAAACAGGCAAAAGGCAGAGGGCAAATAATCCGTATCTTACAGGCAATTCTTCAAAGATCCTGGGGGGCTGATAATATTCTAAATCTGCTCGCCCGAGAACTCGGTTGTCGACGCGCTTCTAGTCAGCGAGCAGTATCGGGGAAAGGGACCAAGCAATTTGGATCCCAGACAGTTCGGTACTGCTGCTTTCTGGGCCGGGAACTCACAAGTATGCATGGTGCGGAATCACGGGAGTGGCCGAGGATTTGTCTGGATAAGGTGTAGGGATGTAACTTTCTTCAGTTGCTACCTCTCCCCAAACGAGGCCATCCAAGACTTCCGCGACAAGATATGATCGTTTTGGAGGAGAGCGTGCTCGGCACCACTGGGCACGTTGTCTTTGGCGGTGATTTCAACGCGAGGGCCGTCGAGTGGGGAATGCCCTCTACCAACTCCAGGGGGAAATACATCTTGGACATCATCGCCAGGGCCGGGCTCGTCGTCCTTCAAAAACCAGGGCGATACGCCTACTTTTCAGGCGCCCGCGGCAGAGAAGGCACGATTCCTGACGTAACCATTCGCGTATTGAGTCTCTTCTTTCGAGGATCTCTGGCTGGTGCGTGGTGGATGATTACACGGGTAGTGACCACCAGTACATTGCTTTTGATCTGCACGATTTAAACCGTAGAGTTTTCCGCATCCCAGTATGGGACCACGCCGGTGGAAACACCAATAGACTGGACGTGGTCAAGTTCACCGAGGTTCATCTCTCGGGCGAGCGCAGGCGAATCCTGGTTGAGGCTGGCGGCCGAAGCTTTAGTAACATCCACGATAGAACTTTTTGTCTCGGGCCTGTGACCGGTCTATGCTGCGAAGGAAACTCCGCCGCGACAAAGCAAACCGTTCTACTGGGTGACTGAAGAGATTGCGAAACTCAGAAGAACATGCCTTAGAGCAAAACGTGCCGCCACTAGAGCGCAGAAAGAATTCCTGCACATAGATGTTCGTAAGTCGGATGTCTACAATGCTGCGAGAAAGTCTCTCCGCCGAGCTATCGAAACAGTGGAGCAAGGCGAATAGCTGGAGGAAGGGAAGCTTCGGGACGACGTCCGATTCCGATCCTTGGGGTTTGGGTTACAAAGTTGTGACCCAAGAAAATCGGCGGCCGCTCTTCACCCTCCATCCTGGAGGGCGCCACCATGGAGAGGATCATCACTGCCTGTTTCCTGTACATCCACAGCGTGGAACCCACTAGTTGGCTTTGAAACGGGTGGAGAGCGTTCCGCTTTTTGGGATTGAGGAGTTGGAAACCTCCGTTCTCACCCTGGAAGAGCAACAAGGCTCCCGGCCCGGACGGGATTCCAGCGAGGCTCTGAAGAAGATTTTCACATCAATCCCGGGTTGTTGCTGAGAGTGTACAATGCCTGCTTGGTTGAAGGAATGTTGTCCATCTCCCTGGAAAACCGCCAGGCTGGTGCTTAATTGCAAGGGAAAAGGTTTGATCCAGAGCTGCCGTCGTACTACAGACCTCTCTGCATGCTGGACACGGCTGGAAAACGTTTGAAAAAATTGATCCTTTCTCGTCTGATTTCTTGCCGTGGTTAGCTGTCGGGGACCTTAGCACCTCGTCTGCACGGCTTTCAGTAAGGGACGATCAAAACAATCGAGCGCGATTACGGAAGTACAGAAAGCAGTTGAGAGAGCCGAGAGCCAACAACCATTTTTCCCGCCGAAATAGTGCTTCTTGTTACGCTTGATGTCAAGAATACCTTCAACTCGGTGAGATGGGTTCTTATATGTTGGATGCACTTCGTGACACCTTCCGCATTCCAACGTATCTGTTGCGGCTCATCGAGGACTTACCTCCGTTCTAGGCGTTCTGATATATGACACTCGAGACGGAGCCGCGGAAGGTGGGGAAGGTCACCTCTGGTGCCGCGCAGGGTTATCATACTCGGCCCGGGATCTCTGGAATATCGGCTTATGACAGCCTTCTGAGATCCGGAGATGCCAGAGGAAACCGTTCTTAGTTGGGTACGCCGATGAGGTTGCGCTTCTCATCGCCGCACGCAACGTTGAGCTGGCCCAGTAAAGTTGAACCAGGTCGATGCGATGTGGTCAACGCCTGGATGTCCGATCACGGTCTTTCGCTTGCTCTGAAGCAAGACGGGAACGTGATTATCACAAAAGAAGAGACATTGACACCGGTTGTCCCGCTACGAGTGGGAAGGGAAGTGGGTCCACAGTCTACGCGTGCCGCCCATGTACCTCGGGTCATGGTGGACAAATAGTTAAGCTTGGAGAGACCAGATCTTCCGTTCGGCGGGACAAGGTTGTAGGTGGTCTCTTATCTTAGGTAAAGCTTGATGGCAAAATGTTGGGGGTCCTCGGCTCAGCAAAACGGTTATTGA
>NW_025787860.1:0-13788 GCF_021130785.1 Homalodisca vitripennis
TTAAATAAAATCAAATCCGCCCAGACATAGTTATGTTTATTTTAAGAATATTTATGTCTAGAAGTTAAAAATTGAGACTAATATTTTAATGCTGCCAATAAATTGTACCAGTACAGAAAATTGTTTCCAAAACCAAAAATTAAATTTGCAATCTCTTATGAAGAAGAATTTAAAAATATTAAATCAACTGCAGTGCGTTAACAACAATAGATAGTAAATTAAAATACGCTCAAAATAATCCCGAATGTTTGAATATTACAACATGTTTGCTTCGTGACACATGAAACTACAAGGTAATTTGTTTGTCATTTACACCATAATATTTTGATTTAATGGTGGACCAAATTTTTGTAATACTGCATGGGACTTAAATTGTGCCTCATCAGGAGTCTCTTCAAAATATCCAATATACACATTTTCCTTTGTCGATTGGTGTAAGCTACTCGAAAATTTTTAATATTTTGCTTCAAAACAAAGAATATTATTGATGGCTTTGAGGATTCCTACTTTATGCTGCTTGTATTTATCCTTTTTTTAACTATTTGATTGTCAATAAATGGGATGAACAAATCTGTACTTGTAATTTTGGTATACTAGATTCTTCACCCTAGGTGTAAGGTTGAATACTGTGATTATTCTAACCCCGGGTTCGCTTCCCCCCAGAAAGACTATTAGATAAAATCCAAAATGGAATTGGAAACGAATTCCATAAAAAAACTGTATTATTAGAAGCAATAGTGGTTAAAATTGCGGCTCCCTTTAATAGGATAAAAAAAATCTGCTATCCTGTACAAGAAAAAGTTCATCGCAATCAAAACAAGTATTCTGATAATATGTCCTTGTAACATAGGTGACGGGAAGTATTCTCTGTAAAAACCCACTTTTACCTATTTTTTTTAATGAGAGGCTGTATGAAAATTTCTTCTTATTTAAAATTAGAGCCTTATATTCAGTATTCAAATAAATGGTAAAAATTTTTTAAAAGATTTTTTATTTTATACAAATAAATACAGAAAAGTTTACAGACATAGAAGGTTATAAAGTTCATTTTTCTTATTATTTTTACTGTCTTGTATACTAGAACACAACAAGATAATGAAGGGCGCTTTCCTTAAGCATCTATTACCTCCGGTCCTTAGGGGGCTTTGTTATGTTTAATGCAAGACATGTGTATGTGTTTATCCTTGAGCGTGCTATTTAAACTTAGTCGTAAAAAGTGGAAGCCCGCGGTAGGTGAATGGCAAACCTTTTTCTTATTAGCAATGGGGGGAAAACAAAAACAATACATTGGAGAATATTCTTTACAGGGGTACTATTACCTCCGGTCAATGTAGGGAGACGTGATTAAAAAAATTGAGTGCATAGCACGCTATCTCTTCACCAAACATGGTGATAGAATAGTCAACAAGTCCGCAAAGTCGTGTTCGTCTGCGGTACGTACTACCTTCATCGTGTGGGAAAAACCGTGGTTAAGTGAGTGTAAAAATTTCAGTGAGAAAAACAAGGGAAAAAAATACAACATTGGTATAGTGGATCTGTTCCCTGGGAGTACTATGGAGGGTCAAGTCGTGAAGAGATGCCTCCCGTTAGAGATGTGTACAAAAACTTGAATCATTGGCAACATGGGACAGAAATAACCGAGTCCTCTTATCTTAACCACTTACTTATTTTTGAGAATGAGCAAGGAGAATACCTTAAGTAAAAAATTGTTTAAATGTTTTGTTTACATTCGTTTATGTTTCAAAATCTGCTATTTAAAGTATGGTTAGAAATCCATTATAAGACATCAGATCTTTTTTGTATTCAAACGTAAAAATAATTTGATGAAACTTATATTTAGAATTCTTGGTTGATTAAATTATAGCAGCATTTTAACCAATATTCCGAGTATTTTGGGATCCAATAGATTGGGACTCAAAAAAGACCAGTGAATTTAAGGTGTGAAAACATGTCAAAACTGTTTTTCCAGGAGTTTTAAATTGAGTAATTGGTATATAAAACGATATTTAAAAGTTACCAAGGATTTGCACGTAAATCAATAAAGATTTACTAAAAGAAGTCAATAGATCCTTCGTAAGTGTTCACTGAAAACCCCGGTATTAAAGGAAACCCTCCCCTAGCTGCTCGTTCCTCAGGGACGTTGTTATCCTCATTATTTGGCTCCACGCCAGTCGTTGTGTTTACACTTTTTTTCCTTTTTATTTCGATTAGTCCGGTTTAAAAAGTTTCGCTCACAACACGACACACACACACACAGCACACACACAGCACACACACACACACACACACACACACACACACACACACACATATTACTATTGATTATATATATATATCATATATATATATAGATATATATATATAATTTCATTTACACATTACTTTAGTCACGAATATAACAGTTTTATTACCTCTTGCGTGCTCAGCTCAATTTCTTGTGGCCTAATCATCTTTGTCACCAAAATCTCAATATTTGCATGTTTAATATAATCCGAAACACCCTTCGAATATTTAAGTTTATGTGCAGTTTTCTTTTTTTATTTATTCAAGGGTTCTGGCCAAATTTCTATCCTTCTGTCCTATCATGTATTTCCTCTGTAGTATCTGTTTTTTTGCTGGATATCTTATGAAAATTATTTGCACGTAAACTTAATTTTCTACATAGAGGCAAAAGTATCACGGGGCATGCTCCCTCTATGGGATTTTGCTGAGCGTTTACGTAGGCTTAAACTATTTCGCGAAGACAAACAATTCCATTTGTATCACACGTTTTGAGCTTGAATATCTCATAAAAAAGCATGAGTGTCGAAGATAGTGGTACGATTTATTCATGAGATTTGTCCTGAAGGGTCATTAAATTCCTATCAATCGGTTAGAGCTGGCAAAATTTTCTCCCCCCATTCGCCACGGTCCTGCCTGGTGGGTCGCTCACCTCCAGGGCTGGGAGAAAAAGTCTACTTATCTTTCAGAATATCTATGTCTGTTCTATGTGCAGAATGTTCGTCCGAGAATGAACACTGGAGCAATAGAGGTTTTGTCCCCCCCCCCCCCCCCAATACCACCCCCTTATTGTTTTGCACAATCAAAATGTCGAATTCTGTCACGGCGGCAAGTGGGTTCTGGTCGTATCAGTACTCATTTCTTGTTAAAGAATTATATCTGTATAGTCATAAGTAGTCCCATAAATATTATTCTGTAAATTTATATTATTTATAAAATTTCCATTACGACAGTTACTTTTCGAAGAAAACAATATAAATAATTAGGTAGAGCTTGATGATAAATAAATAAACCATTAACTAACATATTTTGCTTTTCCCTTAATTTAAAAGAAAAACGAAAAAAGTTTGATTATTACTTAATACGAAGAAAAGATTTGTTTTTAATTTAATATTTAAATATGAAATTATCCTTTTCGAAGCTTGGAATAAAAGGTTTATTCCCTTTGTTTTTCACAAAACAGTATACGTGTATTATAGTATAGTGGTTTTATGTTTACATAACACATTTTCGTTCCTCTGTGTTCTGGCCGCATATCTTGTTTGCTTGATGGATGTGTTAAAATATATTACAGTTCTTGTTTTACATTTCCACTTTTATCTTAGTATTTAATAACGTATAAACAGATTTGTTTTTCACCCTTTATGACTGTTTGGATCTAATCAATAATCGCTATTCCTTTTCTAACTCGTCTATTATGTGATGAAGCGGTCACCCCCGTACTAATTTACCAGACTCCAAGGCGAGACACCTCTATGGACTTTTTTCAAATTATATAAAACTTTCGACTTTCCTTTCACCATTGGTTTTTAACTCATTTTCAACTGGTTCAACTCAAAATGTAAATTAGTAGAAACTCACGATGGAAATTCATGTTTTGTATTACGGAAAAACAAATCCTTTTATACATGATGTCATAAGTTGCTTTAACCCTTATAGGAGGTTGTGTAGTAAACCTATTTTTAAATAACGGTTTAATTAGCTTAGCTTGAACTAAGTTTAGGGTTTTAGTACATCTTCTTGCTGTCTTGGGAAAATAATGTTAATGCCTTCCAAATCAATGCTAAGACCCTTTTATTTGTTACAAAAATCTGGAAAATTGTAGTTTTATGATTCGGTGGAAATCTTTGGAAAATAAACCTTGTGAACCGCAGACATTTTAAACACTATATACAGTGTTACATTAAAAAAAAATAAATGCTAGGTTCTAAGAATAAAAACATTTTCCCATTCATATTGTATAAGTAAGATAATAAACCATTTAATTTCAGTATTGATTAGTTTATCGTTAGTAGAGATACACCCTTATAACAATTTGGCAAATTTTTTAAACGAACGCTTTCAAATCTGCTAGTGGATATGGAACTTTAAATTTATTAAATAGGTTACTAATGAATTGGAATAAAAACTTACTAGCACATCTGCAACGGTCTACAGCAGTTATCCGAATGCCATAACGCCTCGAGGTAGAAAATGAATATGGTATATTTAAATCAGGAGAGATCAAGTTCAGATGACTGTTTAAAAATAACAAAAGCATTAAAAACAATTAAAAATAGCTTATTTTACAGACATACTATACATTTTAAAATACTTACAAATAGTCATCTTTTAAAAGTAAACATGGTGCCCAGTATGGACAAATAGTTTCAAGTAGTCCCACTCTATCTGTTTGTATATCCCCTGTACATATTAAATAAACATATGAAGATAATAAAGGATTCAATTTCGCCTACATAAAAAAATAAACTGTTTTTAGGTAGTTCTAAGCTGATGACTGGATCGACTTTAAAAATTTGAAACAAGGAAAATAAAAGAGAACCTATACGCTATAAACCCCATATTTATATTTATTGTTTCCGCAGCCTAAAGCGATACACAGGTTCAAAGTCCACACCGACCACTGCACAGACACATATCTGTAAATGTCGAAGCGTATTTCTTGTCTGCAAAACATGGTTTTACAGTGACATAGATCCTTTATGCGTTATCCAGTACAGAACCAGGGAGCGGAGAAACGTGAGTATGGTCATATAATCACTTTATATACAATAAATTGCTTTAGAGGAAAGACTGGCATCCCTATCTTGCGCATATTCTTTTTTGGTGTGTTTTCATGCCACTACGGCTGATCTTTCAGAACCTATTGCCGTTGGTTCCGGTTATGGATGACCCGCCCACTGATTCAAATAATATATATAATTTACAACAATTATAAGTAATTATAAAGTAATTGCGTTGTTAATTTTATATTATAAACTGTTTTTTAGGGTGAAGAATTTTGTTTTTAAAACTCAATTACTTTATTACAACTTACCAAAAATTGCTTTAAATATGGTTTATAACAGTATCAGTAGCACTACTTTCACTTTGCCTTAAAAAAATTTTGCACGTAAAAAAATGTCGATTGTATATATCTTTTATTGGTTTCTGAGATAATGGGGTTTTTTTTTGTCAAAAAATTTAAGTACTTTTTTGTCTATAAAAATACAATAATAATTACAGAAAATTGTTGAATAACTAGCTTTGCCTAAAACTGAACTTTACCTC
Organism: Homalodisca vitripennis; assembly: GCF_021130785.1. Lineage (NCBI taxonomy): Eukaryota > Metazoa > Arthropoda > Insecta > Hemiptera > Cicadellidae > Homalodisca > Homalodisca vitripennis. Next base: position 5,551 of record NW_025787860.1, read on the forward strand.
AAACCCTCCCAGCTTATGATAGTCTTGTTCTTTATCTGGATCCTCTAGTATCTCATAGTTCTTTTCCTCCTGCTTTGCTGGTCCTGGCTTCCTTCGTTACTTGTTGGGTGGCAATCTCTGCTTTCCTTGGATTCGCAGGATGTCAGCATCGTGCAATGCAGCATCACGTGTTTTAACCAATGTCCTTTGATTCCACAATTGTTTTAAAGAACTCTTAAGTCTTAGGGAACACACACCCATCATTGAAAGTTTTTAAAGAGGCATCCCAAACTTTCCACTATTTTTAAGTATTCCTTCACAACAAAATGGTCTTTGGGAAACATCACCGACCATTGATTGAGGGGTTATTTGAAAAGTTTCTGTTGCACATTTAAAAAGTTTTTCGGTCATGCAAAACGATTGATTAACAACTTACTGGGCACAGCATTACTGGTTGTCGGGGTAGTTTTATGCCTGTGTCACCTTTTGTTGCTTGTGCCTTTATGTAATTTTTTTTCTTGACTGGATAAATCAAGTACAAAACTAAATTTACTCTGAACTATTAAAAATGATTTTTTTATTTTAGTTTCTTTTAAGCCAAGTATAGAAGAACTGTTTGTGTGTATAAATCAAAGGTTGATTATGTAATTAAAAGGTTGTCAATTCTGATGAGCTGTTTATTAGGAATATTAAACTTTATGTTTGTATTTCATCAGGTCTAAATACGCGAGGGTACCACACCTTAAGTTGTTTATAGTTAATTCATTTTATTGCGCAGGATTTAAAAATTACTTTGGGACATTTGGTTTTAGATTTTTAGGACCATTTTGTGTATTGTTTATAATGTTACACAAAATGTTTAACAGCAACGTTTCTGAAGTTATTGAAATCTACCGTCTTCATCAGATGAGAAAATAGTCAGCATAAGCACTAATCGTAGCGCCAAAAGAAATCAGGGCCCACGTGAAATTGGGGATGTATTCCACTCTGATGGAAGAAAGTATATATATTGGGTCTTACATTCTCATCATCCTGAGTAAAACCTCAATATTCTAATAGTAAACAAGAAAAAAGTGTTGTTATCTGAAACACATTTTTATTCATTTATTAGAGAAAAATAATTGAAAACATGAGAATCAGATATGATTTAAACGAATATGTCATTAAAGGCAAGTATTTACGGCAACGTTTTATGGACACATTGTTTAACCCGATAAAACACATGGGAGACGTGTGAATACAGTCAATTGCACCGAGAAGTGGAGGGAAGTTGGCCAACTGGTCAGAAACAATGGAAGGTCGACAAGTCGGTCCTGAGTCTTGCGATTTCCATAAAATCGGCAACACAACGAAAAAACATTTATTGTCGATAAAGGTTTGGTGACGGATCACAGAAAGATGGACATTCACGCACATTTATAATCCATTTATAGTCCATTTGGTATAAGGATTCACGTTATTGCAATTTGCATTAAACATTAAGGGAAGGCCGGGACCACCACACTTCTCCGCACCGCGGCCCGACACGCTGAGTCGGCCTATGCAGTTTTGGAGTTGTGTCTGGCTGTGTTCATACGGTGAAACAATTATTGCAGAGCAGTTTTCAACCTGCAATGTCCACCAAAATTGTCCGCACCGACACAAACAGACCCGCCCCGCGCCCGTAGCCAGCCACCGTTGCCCGCACCGTACACCGATTACGGGGGGGTTTTTGTAGGGGTGTGGAAGTTTGAATTTTTTGACGGGCCGAATCAGTGCGATTCTAGAGCGGCATCAGTCATGAATGTAGAAAAAACCTTATCGGAAGAAGTACGGAAAGGTTTCCTGTTATTTTTATGATTATGATTAAGTGAAAGAAATATCTCGCAATAAAGAGTTATAATGAGAAAGTGTGGGAAGTAGATTACATGAAAAATGAGGAGCCTGTGGAGAACCGGTAAGTACAAATTTTTAATAGAGTTATTGAAATTGTAATTTTATGTTGGGTTACAGTTAAGTGTTCTTCGTTTCAAAACCATTTAAGTAAACGTTTCTATTTTTATGGAATTATATTAGGTATACTAACATCTACCAATCCTGGCATTCGCGTACAAAATCATATTTATTAATAACAGTTATTAGACATTTTTACGGTAAAAAACGAGTCATATTTTTCTTATTTTGATTACAAAAAAGATTTATAAAACTAATTGTTGTACATATTAAATGTTTTTTAAAAACAGCTAAATTAGCAATTATGTAAAAATCGTAACGTTTTCGTTAGTTTTTATTTCGAAACAATATTCTATTTATGTTTGGATTTTATTGAAGTTACTTGATACAATCTATTCGGGTATTTTTCTATCTCAGGTCCCATTATTTAAAATTTCTCTATGATATTTTTATATTGTTTTCTTTCTTTTTTATTTCAATTACAGGGTTGAAATTGAAAATATTTCATTTGCCCATCACAATTAATTGAGTACGAAAAAACCATGTTCTCTAGTATATATTCCACAATATTAATTATTTGTTTTTACCAGTTATTAATGAAAAGAACTTGCAAAATGGCCAAACTCCTCACCCCTCTGGCCTCACGTTCTATTAAGTTCTCTGGGTTAATAAAAAAAGTAAATACAAACCCATACAAAAAATGTACGTTTATAGTTGTATTTTACAGGAAAATTCACTGCAATGAAAACACAATGGAACCGAAGAGTGAGCAATAGGGTTATAAAAAAAGCATAAGCAACATAATGGTTATTTTACAAATTTTACATTTACTTACCTGATTCTACCAAGCGTGTACTGTAGCATTTGGAATTGTTTTCTTTTCATCACAGCGAATTATATAAAAATAACGGCTCATTTAAAATTAACATTTTTAATTTTTAAAGCGAATACTTAAATTTACTGAACATTTTTTTAAGCATTATGTCACCTTTGAAAATCCCAAAGAAATATGCTTTTATTTTATAACTTGTGATTATTGCTGACGCTCTGTGGAGCTCGGAATTACGTACGGAAATGTGTGGCTTCACGATAACCGAGCCAAGCCCACAACGAACACTCGGCTGGAGTCCACGTTGTCGGAGCGCTGTTGTGGATATGTGTGTCCCGACCTTTTAAGGCAAACCAATATATAAATTAAATGCTAATGAACATTTAATTTTTTAATTGTGTCATTTATAGATACTAGATTAAAATTATTTTAAGCTATTAGCTGAAAAATAATATAAAGTTTCATAAACAATACCGTTTTAGTCAACCTTTTTATTGATTTTTTCTAAATCTAGCACTATAATCAAAGATGTTGTTAGAATTGAAAAATCGAATATACACGTTTCTGACAAATCGTTCCAAAGTTCATTTTTTTTTCAAACTTCAAAAGATAACAAAAGCCTCAGCTTAATAGTAACAACAATAGTCAGGATGGCTAATAAGAGATACTCAGTGGAAATGAAGACCAGCATATCTTTTAAAAGGGATCTAGTCACATTACTGCACAAAAACAGAGCATTATTCAGCGTAGGTGAGGAGGAACAAAATACAGAAAATTCAAAGTGATCGTATTTTGCATGGAATCATAAAAGTTATGTTGCCACACGTTGATCAGTAAATATTATATAGTTTAAAAAAACGATCCTAAATAGACTATCAGCTTATTTGCCTACTGGATTAGTTAGACTTGGATAAATTTATATAATGGTGCTGATTCTAGTTACTATAACATTAAAGCTCCATGACACTTTGTGCATTAGTATTGGGGGATTATGAGAGTAACACTGTCTAACCTATACTGTTTTTTTTATGATTCCTATATAAATTTTGGTTGGGAGTACCAACGACAAGCAACGAACAGACATTTCTATTTATTTTTTTTTTTTTTTTTTTTTTTTTTTTTTTAATTTGTATTCTAACAGGTATATGGCAACATGTTATTGTGAATCTGAAGTAAAATGATTTTGAACTAGAGAAGTAAGATTAATCAACTCAAGACAGGTTCCATGTTGTTGCTGGGTATACTTTATACTAGTGAAGACCTTCTCTGTGGTTCAAGCAAGAACCGAATGTGTCACTTTTCAACATCTTTGAATGACCCCATGGATGTCTGAGGAGTGGCACAATCCACTAACCGCAAATGTCGAAATATTGGGATACGCAAAGGTGGTATCGAGAGGTCTAATCGCTACTGAGAGGAAAGGACTGTTGGAATGGATGGAGCTAAGGCACTCTACTACTTGTAGACATGAGGAGAGGAGTACTGGAAGAGACTGATCAGAGCGAAACCCCCCACATTCCTCCATGGTGACTTGACTGAAATATAGAACTCGCTGTATCTCTCGTACATTGGATCCGTCAACAGAAGACGTCTCGCATACTTCAGAAGGACCCAGGCGCGAAACCGAAAGTCCCGTTTTGGAACAAAACGTGTAAGGAGATTTTAGTTTTGTGTAAGTAGCCCAAAAATAAGGTTTAGAATATAGGAGCGTGATAACTTCCTAGTATACCATATATACTTCAATTTGCATATATATATATGGAGTACGCTTTGCAGAAAGGAAAGCAATGTTTTTACTTTTGTATTTTTTTTTATGACAATTAACAGAATAGTCTATAAGCAATTGATTAGGATATGGTTATGCATCTTTTATAATGTTGAAATTTGCTTTAACAGAAAAACCCAAGAAACTTGAAATAGATTTTAATATTCCGCCTTTTCTTAAAGATATTTGCTCCAATTTGAAGAAATTATACATACCCACTAATTAGTTATACATAAAAATATACGTGTCTTTTGTGTTGTGTACCTAATTTATTGCTGTTTACTCTAATACGATTCCGTCTGTTCCCTCCAAAAGGAGTTCAACATATCTAGAATAAAAAGAAACACGGGGAGCTTAAATTATATAGAAATAAACAATGAGAATTGACATGATGAACAGTGGTGTTTTAAGAACAGGAGCTTCTCTGCCCCAAAAAAAACTGACGGAGAGAGGATTTTCTGGTTTAAACGTTAAATGATACTGGGCAACGTAGCCGGAGTGGAAGAAGAGTTTAATTCGATAGGCTTGTTTTTGTGTGATTTAATCCCGCACCTCTAGATTCTGAATTCATTAAAGCCGTTTCATATAATTTTTAAAATTTTAACATGTTCACGTTTTTGCGCATGAATGAAAGAAAAATTATTCATTTTAATTTGCTAACAAGAGATCCATGTAAATGGTGTACAGGCTCTCCGAAATCATTGTGGATTTACAGTTCAATCATTCAGGTATATTCACTCGATTTTCAATTAAAGGTTTAATAGACAAATATAAAAGTTCTGAATTCAGTGTATAAATTTAGTGTGTTTTTAAAAATAAAGTGTAAACCTCCGTTATGAGAGCTTAAACTACCGAGAGCGTTATTTGGTTTTATTCTGGTATCAGGAAATAATGTGGTGTAAATAATTAGTGCCTAAAAGAAATATCATCTAAATCTGAGGTTTTGTTCTGTGCAATGTGTACACGTTAAAATAAATTAAAAACAAATCATGAGGTTGAGTGGCCAATATTATTCTTTTGTTATGAAACATAAACAGGATTTAAATTCGTTTTAAAATAATCCAAATGCTAGGAAGATAGGAAGTGTTCGGTGGGGTGTGTGTGTGTGTGTGTGTTGTGGGGGAGTGTTGACCTACCTCCCAAGTGTAAGCCGCTTCCGTCCAACCGCGACTTACTGTAGCAGGTCGACGCCTCCTCGCAAATTCACTGCACCGCTCCCAGGATTGCGTTAGAGAAGTCCACCACCCCATAAATTCTTCTATCAGGTACAAACTCCAAGATTATTTTTGGATGGTAAGCACTCTGACAGGTCTGGATATTAGTTTCTTAGAATGTGTTTGGACGTTGAAAGGGGGGCCCCTTGGAACACAGCCTCTGTTCAGGAAAACCTCTCAAGCTTTACGGATGTTGGTAGCTGGTTTTGGAACTACACTTCGGGTTGTGCCGGTTGTGGATCTCTGGAAATGTAGACTCTTCTTCCCCTACTACCACTCCTGTGTAGGTACTGAGGCTCTTCAACCAAAAAGACAAATGGCAACGAAGAAAAGTTTGTTGGATTAGATGTTATAAAGGGGGGCTCTTCCAAAAACTTCCTTCCTTGTTTTTCTTTACAAATTAGTAAAATGCGAGAAGAGGGGGCAAAAACGTCCCAGGCACAAACTTGGTGTTATCTTTTAAATGAAGACATCTAGTTTCCTTAGAAAACCAAATTATTATGGGAAATTTAAATTTTCTTCTAATGTTTCCATGGATATTATTTTATTATTACCATTATTTTTCGTATGTTCAGATTAAAATTGGTGTTTGTTTAAAACGGATAGCCTATAATTACCATACATTAAATTCTCCCTTGTCTGTCGTAAAAGGTTTAGTTATTTAATTATAGTTTTTAATTAGAAAATGTAAGAAACACACCAGAAACTACCCAGAGTAAGCAAGACATTTTATATATATTATATATATATATTTTTTATATAATATATATATAGTAATATATTATAATCTATATATATAGTTTTTACAGTAGTATTTGTTTTAATGGATTGATTAAAATATAGGTTGAATATGGTTTGTTTACAAAATTATAAGGATTTTTTTCCCAATTTGCTTTATGAGATTTCTTTATATAACTTCGGAAAAGATTCCCCCTTTCTTTTATAAATTTAAAATATACTAGAAAAATTTATATATAACAAATGATCCAAAATGTCCTTTTTGGGAAGATTATTAATTTTGATTATTACGTAATTTTAAATCATTTTAGGTTTTATAAGAAATTCGTGTTTAAAATATATAAGAATAATTATATAGCCTCAATCAATCGTTGATTTTCCAAACGAGTAAAAATATACATTTTAAAAAATACTTTGTTATTTATTCATCTATCTTTAATATATTTTACCTCCTTTTTTTATTGGCTATCCGAGTTCATGTAAACAGATATCTGCAGAGTATCCAGGGGAGTCAGGGTGACCAAAATTGACAAAAATTATGGATTTTTAGTTTTATTTTTTTTTATAATTATGAATGTTTTATTCTGTTTTAAACATGGTAAAAAAATTATTTCCAATAACAGAGCAATAGTTTTTGGACTTATGAATTTTTGAAATAACCCTGTGTACTTGTTATTTTCTCGTCATGTTTTCGTGGTTGTTGAAACGTGCCAGAGTAGTATTTGCACTTTTGTTTATGTGAAGTGCATAATTGCACTCCACTTATACCTTGTTTAATCTTTTAAATTTTAGGACTATGACTAAAAAATTAAGCTTATATTTCTAGATTTGGCCAACCCTGAATTACTTACGGAAATGTTTGCATGCGCTGGTACCCAAAATGCGGATGTGAATCATTTGAACAGTTGTTATATGGTTCCTCGTCTTCTGCCTAAGTCAAACATTCGTCTTGAGAAAATACATTGGAGTTAGGAGTGTTTGATGCTATAGGCGTACCTATAATGAGGGAAATTTTATTGTTTAGATGCCAAGTGCTTGATAGGTTGGGTATTCGTCCGGGGGCCCAAAACTGTGCAAAACGAATGAAAGACGCAATTGATGGAGTTACGAGGGTTCCAAAAAGCTAGACAAAGCCCGATTCAAGAAATTGAAAAAAGTTGACCGCCAAACCAAAAGAGGTCAATGCTGAAAAAAAGAGACTAGAAGACCAGTATGAGATTGGAAGAAGATCCAGGACAACCCTCATATGGGAGCAGGAATGCATTAAAATAAGCATTTTGATTGTATACTTTAACGTACCTATTTTCCTATCTGTCGTTTTACCGAAAGTTGTTTTTTTTTAGACAAAAAAAATACCTTTTCTCGGGAATCCGCTTGAAATATCTTAATGATTTCTTTTTAATTTGGTACAGCTTAAACAGCTCTATGATTTAAGCTAAGGAATTTTTAATATCCAATTTTAGGTTTTTGGAGAAAAAAAATAAAATATTCAGAAAAAAAACTTAAAAGAATATCTATTATATTTTTTAAATCATTATAAATTTGTTTTTTATGATTTCAAAATTTCCTTAGTTTAAAAAATAGCTAAAAACTTCATAAATAAGGCAAAACAAAAATCATTTTGATATCTCTTATATGTTATTTTGAAAAGGTATCTTAAAATTAATAAAATTAACATAGCGGAGATAGGGTCACGGGGACCCCCTAATTGACTTCAGTTTGTAAATAAGTAATGGGACTAGAAATGATAAGTACTAATGCGTCTCATCCAAGGACTTGTT
>NW_025787861.1:0-12498 GCF_021130785.1 Homalodisca vitripennis
ACACTAATAATCTTTTTCACACCTGTAGGAATATTTTGTGGTCTAGTCGGTTTTCGGATCATCGCTTCAAGAGCTATGTCGTTTGTATTGACCTTCGGGACTTGTTTGACTTCCCTTGGTCGTTTTGGGTATTTCTTTAGCAGCATGTTGATGTCTGGAGTAGGTGCCGGCAGTCTTGGTGTCAGTCTCGTAATGGGTAATATTTTCACTCCTGTATCGAGGACCTTCATGAAGTGCTGACAAACGGATATGGCGTTTCGATTGTTTGTGACGGTTCCTGTTGGATGACTCTATTGGTGTTTCACAAATCCAACACATTTTACTTTTAGGGCTGGTTTGATTTCCATCTTTTTCAACGTTCGTTATATGTCATACCACGCTGGTTTCTGGCACATTTCTGAGATTTTTGGTGCCGAGCCATGTTGGAAACCGTTTATTTCCTTACTGCGCATTTTGGACATTGTTTCCTTCTGGGGTTTTAATTTGAGCACGTACATCGGTCGGACTAAAAGCACGTTGTATGTTGGAACTCTCTGGATATGTAGTGGTGAGTTGTATACAGGACTAACATGGAATAAGCAGTGAATAGTCTGACTTATCCGGAACTTCAAATGTGGGTGGACCAAGTAATTGATATAATTTTCGATGAATCGGGGTGTATCCTTTTTAGTGGTGGTCAAACACGTTGGATCGTCACGGATAGATGGACCATTTTTAGTTTCTAATTTTGGAATAGAAATCTGGAGTGTCTAACATAGACTAATCAAAATCAGCAATCGCGGTCTTGTTCATTCAGGTCTGAGATTTTGAATAGGAGTCTGGCAACATAGACATATCAAAATCAGTAATCGCGTTCTTGTTCTTCAGGTCTGAGATTTAAATAGGACTCTGGCCACATAGACATATCAAAATCAGCAATCACGTTCTGGAATTTGAATTGTCCACCCACAGCCTCAGCGTAGTTTTCCAACATAGACATATCAAAATCCAGAGTTTGTCCCTAACGTGGACAAGGCATTTTCTTTGTTTTTTTTTATGGCGGGACAATGGAGGAGTTCTGACTTCAGCACCAACACCCTGAACATACTTGTTTCATCGAAGGAGGATTTTTCCCATTGAATCCGTTGGAAGAACTTGTGGATTTGACACTGACCTACACTTCATTGTTTTTCGGGTGGCGGGATAGGTAAGATGCCGTAACCACTGCTTCACAATTCGGACATTTCTTGACTGATGAGCTGTCGAAGACCATCCGTAGCATTGAGAAATGCCGTTTGCTTGCTAGCAGTAGAATACACCATTTATTATAGAGCAGGTTACTCTCTTATATGGTATGGGCCGATTGACGATGGAGAAAAGGATGAGGTATGGCAGGAATGAGAGTAGGAAGAGAACTAGGAAGAGGGTGGGATGAGTGGTAGGAGGGATGATAGCATTAATAATACATTTGAACTCTGAAAGGAAGGAGGAGTAGGAAAAAGGTGGGTGAGGTGGGATGAGTAAGGTGCGGTTGTCCCCCGCGCGGCGCGGCGGTGAGTGGACAGTTGACGAGACGCGTACCGGGAATGTTTGTATACTTATAGAAACAACACGCGGTGTCCTCACAGCGGCACGGTGGGTGATGACGATTCAAGCAGTCGCGTGGCGCGGTGCTCGACGAGGCGCGTGCCGATTGCTTGTATACTTACAGTAACAACGCGTGGTGTCTGCGCGGTGGCGGTGACGGGACAGCGACTGACATGCGTGGATGATTCGCGCGGCGCGGCTTTCTGACTACCCATACACACACTCATAGTCGCTCTCATAACAATATCTGTTTCCAGATTCGGTTCTCACACGGTTGTTGGTTCCCAGAACCGGTCTCAAGTTCTTAATCCCAGGAACGGCCAATGTATACTACTCAATATGTGTTTTAATTTAACAAACTAAAATATGCTCGGAAGACTCAGATATCTGTTTAAACTAGTTTTTAAAATTTATTACTATTTGTATAAGTTTGCAATAGCCCTGATGTCATCTTCAATAAACCATCGAGAATGACAAAAAGTTACTTGCTTCTACCCCCAGAGACTCGAGCCTGGTCTCTCCAACTTGCCACGCGATTCATGATACCAGAAATCTACCGACACCCTCCCTCAGTTTTTTATGATTCAGTTACTTTTTTATCCTGGCCGTTCTTTTTTCATATTCCTAGTCATAGCGGTATAAGTACTTTTTTAAGATTCATCAGTGATGTTTACTTAAAATAACATCACCAGGACTATTTTACTAGTCCATACAAGATTATAATATTATAAATGATAATCGACTCATTTGTACTGTAACACACTAAAAGCGCAAAAAGTGAATGGGAAAAAAATTTAGTTCTGTATTACGTCCGTAATCAGAAATTTATTTTTGCCCAAATAATAAAAAAGAAAAGAAAATGCATAGGGATAGTATTTTCACAAAACACGTTTAATGTGATCTTTCTTTTTCAGAATAATATCCAAAGTATATTTAATTTAATCGTGTACTTTACAGGCCACAAAGTTAAATTAAATAGTCACTTTATTTTTGATCTGTTTTACAAATATATTGTAGCTGCTTAATGTTCAGTGTACTCCCAAATAAAAATTGAAGCATTTTCATAACGATCAACCGAATGTAATTTTTTTACTGTCCTACTGTCATAGACGTACATAAAACTGACCAAGAAATACAACGCTTTTTGACAAAAAACTGCTTTAACATTAAACGGTCAACGTAATTTGATGTAATGTATAATCTGAGACAACTGCCTATCCTGCTTTGTATTTGAGCCCTAAATACCTAAGACCGAAAGTAGACGATTATAAATATAAGGTAAAAGGTGTTGTGTGATCGAATAATACATACAGCATATTCAAATTGCCCACAATTGGGGTCTACAATGGAAATCGCTAATACGGCATCCGAAGTACTAATTACGTGAAATATATATTCAAGATAGCAAAAACTATGTGTTTTATTTCTACCAAATGAAAGAACTTTTATATTTATAAATGTATTTATAATTTTTTTATCGTTAATTTTCCAAACATACTTCTACAGCACCGGCAATTCGTAAAACCCGGTAACAAATAAAAAATGGACCTGCAAAATAGTAAGCTTTATAGACTGTCGATAGACTTTCCACAACGATTAAATGTATATAATTTTCCTTGATATAGGTCACAAACGTAAAAAACGCTTCTATGATCACACGAAAACATAAGATCCATAAATAGGTTAGTCGAATTTACAAATTTATTCAAAGTTAAGACCCGTGGCATTGGCTAATCTCAAAATAAACATAAATACATTGACTTTCTTTAAACTTGAAAAAATGATTTTTTTAAAAAGTTTTGAGAATTTTTATCCACTTATTTAATTTCAGGTATTGGAATGACTTTAAAAATTGGGGTTTAAAAAGTCAGTTATTTTTAAGGTGAAATATATGTCTTACTGTTTTAAAAATTATAAAAGTTTGTATTTTATTTGGTTATAGAAAGTATATAAATCTTATTAAACAATGTCTGGAATCGTGTCGTATTATGTTAACGTAATTAGGTAAGCAACAATCATATTTTGTTTAGTGGTGGAATTTGAGTACCTCAGGTATTGTCTCACTGACGTTTAAAGCAATAATTATTTTTTTAGTTTCTTTTAAATATATTTAAGATTAACGATGCTACGAATATAGGGACATGTTAAGCCACCTCTCACCAACTATTAATTGCATATAATTTTCACGGAAGTAAACCTATGACATTTAAAATCTTAAGAAAATTTCTCCTAAGTAATGAATGACAATCTTATTAGAAGTAAACTTTTTGTAATGCAGAGGACATTAACATTTATTCGATTCTTAGTGTCACTAGTGTATTAGTATCTATCATTAAAATTTCCTTCTGGCACAGAGCAACCTGTAATCAACATATGAACGTCATAATACGTGTTGTCATTTCATTATGAAAATGAAAGAAAATATATAATACTCTAACAGACAATAAAGAAAAATAAAAGTTTTTTGAACACAAAGTAGGATTACGCCCTTAACACTGAGTAGCGCGTAACAGGTTACGCCTGAAGCATGTAAAATGTCACCCTTACACAGCTGAGAAATTACGTAAATTATACTTTTATATGAAGAAGAAAATGTACGTCAGGCAATGGCATCCTCAGAATTTCTATAGTCCATACACGCACCGTAATATAAACTCATTCCTATACCTTATAGTAAATTTAAGTTTTTCATGTATTATTTAAACAATATATATATATATATATATAAAAATATATATATATATTAAGAATAATAAACGGTAAACTAATAACACCTTTTTAAAATTACTTTTATTTCAGAACACGTGTTTCGGTATAAACCATCTATCAGTGTGAACATTAACCTCTAACTAAATAATAAACAAAACAAATAAATATACACCATGTCGACTATTTTAAAACAGATGTTAAAAAAAAAAAAAAACCAATTTATATGTCACAGGTTTGTAATTTTGATTAGTATTATGTGTTGAAGTATTTTTTCAAAAGATAGGATTCTGTTTTATTTTTTTAAATTTGCTAATTAAATATGATGTAAGGAGCTTTGTTTATAATTTAGATAAATATTTAGTTCTTCTCCATTCATGTTTTAATTTTTCTCCTTTCCTTTTCAATGTCCAAAATTTCCATGTTCTTTTTCAATACTTTTGTAGTTATGTCCAGGTTTCTAATCAAATGTTCAGCGAAATTAGATTAAATTTGTAGACATGTTATTTTATTTTCAAAGCTTGTATAAGTTTCTTTAAACCTTTTATTAACATTTCTGCCGTAGTTTGGTCCAATATAATAGCTTTCACAGTCACGTACAGTTAATTTTGTATACTCCACATTGTTTGGAAATAAATTTTTCTGTTTGTTCATCTTTTTGGTTTACTTTGTTTTTCAATTAGTTTAAACGTATTATTTCTTGTTTAGTAACCTGATTGAAAATTTTGAGTTTTGAAAGGTTATTCGAACAGCTTTGTTATATTTTAGTATTGAAAGGTACACATAAATATTTCTGAATTTCATTATTATTATGATTAGGCCGTATTGTGTTTTGGTTTTATTGATGTTATCTTGTTTTCTTCCTGAATCATTTTTGTCTAACAATATGGGTTGAATATCCATTTTTTGAACAGCTAGATACTTTAAGATTTTTTAATTTCTTTAGTTTTATTTTTCATCACTCATTGGTAAATTTAACATTCTGTTAATCATTGAGTGAAATGTCTGCTAATTTGGTGTTTCCATTGATGATTAGAGGATGATCGTATTTACAAGATCTGTTTGCGTTGATTTTTCTATAAATTTCAAATGAGTGGTTTCCATTAGGAATAGAAATGCTTATATCAAGAAAGTTAATTTTCACTTTTTTGGGATTTCTTTTGAAAACTTAATTGTTGGGGATATAGAATTGAGGAATTTTAAAAAACTGGTTCCTGCGTTGCTTCTCATCTCCGTTGAAAAGACATAAGATATCATTAGTAACCCACTCATTATTTTTGTTGTTTTCTAATATATCCATATATAAAATCTAATATATACTTCTTGCAAATATATACATGCAACATTTAGAAAACAACAAAAATAATGAGTGGTACTAATCCATTTAAAGATCAAATAATTTACTGGTTTACATATGTTGATGATAATAAATTGAACATCTGTTTAAATAGTCGACAAGGTGAAATATTTATTTGTTTTGTTTTATTTATTTAGTTAGAGGTTACTGGTTCACACTGAAGATGGTTTATACTCCGAAACCCGTGTCTGAAATTAAAAGAATTTTAAAAAGGGTTTTTTAGTTTATCAGTTTCTAATTCTAACACTAACGATAGCCCTATAATCTGTGAGTTCATATCATTATATATATGAAATCTTTTCTCGAGATATCTTTACAACATGATTACATTTACACATTTGTTTTCATTACGTTAGGTTTTCATAGCAGATGTTCAAATAATAAGTGGTTATGGTAAGATAGGAAAAGCATTAGCAACGGAATATTACACTGAAATCAAATCCTGACACCTTATATTTTATTGTTCTGTTCTTCTCGTTGTCAATTATCATTACACAGAGCCTTTTTATTTTAATATTTGTATATATACTATATATATATATATATATATATATATATATATATATATATATGTACATAGTTTCTCTAGTAAACTTATAAAATAGAAACTTTAGTTGAACAAAAGTCAGACGTTAAGTTCATTATGAGGGCAAACCATATTCATTTTTGTATAGCCCTAACATCGAGGGAAGGATATTTTTAAACGAGTTACTAGGTCTAATATATTCATCTGAAAATATTATAACTAATAAGTTCCTGACCTTAGAAGTGGTATCACAATCAAATTAGAGCACATGAATGAAAATCATCATTAATTTAAAAAACGAATCAACCAAATAATACATTACGATACCTGATTTTGAACTTATTTTTAAAATTTTAAAAAAAGAAACAATAATTAGTTAATCGTTTACAAATGCCATTTTTTAATAATTTGTTTGTCTAATTGTATACCATGTGGTGGTTATTAATGCACACACCCCCCAACGAACATTAAATTTTATTAACACACACGATATCACTTTACCACGATTAATTAAAAGTAAAGCGCAAGATTTTTTACTTTTGTTTTATTTAACCGAAAAGATTTCAATTTGTTGACGCCCTTTTTTGGTATAAAATTTTGTACGAAATTTATAACTCCGATTTTAAAAACTATTATAACTTTAGATTCTTTAAACTAAGTCCTCTGGTTTAACCGATACAGAGCTATTTGGAATAAAATACAGCACCTGTCAGTCCATAGTAAATTGTTGTTGGAGTAAATAAAGGATATAAACTGAGCTGCTTTAAGTAACTTTCTGGAATTCCCACCGTCTAAGCCCCAAATATAACAAACCTTTAATTTTATTGCATACCAGGCAGTATGTCAGAATATTTATACTGATTGCCACATAGGGATATACCGATCTGTTCCATTATATTTAGAGTACTCTTCATCCAAGACGGCAGTATGTAATCATCAGTATAAGTTTGATTGGCCTTTTTCATTTACGCTGGAGATTAATCCTGGTTATATTATGAGATTCTCGAACAGAGGGAATTTATGATTTTACCTGGGCGTCAAAATCAATACGTGGTATGCATTTGAAGGCGTTTTTAGGTTTAGTATGAAGAAATAAATAAGACAGAAATCATTATCAGCAGAATAAGTTGATACATGAGGTCTGAATCAAGAACCAGATGAGGCTCACCGAGTAGAGGTTATAAAAATAACAGCGTTTTGAAATACCATATTTATTCTTTCCTGGAGGGAGCTAGTACCGTTTATAAGAATAAAGTATGTCCTAAGTGACATATATGCTTAGACGCATTTTCTTTGTTCAAGCTATCTCAGTGACTAAATGCCCGTAACCACTAATACCAAAATATTGTTATTGAGGAATTAAAGAGAGTTGACCAAAACATTTAAAACATTTAAACAGTGTGTATTACTCATTTACTAACAAACAAGGGTTATATCGGCATATCCAAAAACGTTTAAAAAACGTTAATGTATTACTTATTTTTCAATATAAGAAGCATTTGTGCATTTTTACTATTATCCCATGTATTATATACGAATTATAAAACAAATAAATACATGTGAACATATTACAAAAATTTATTTTGTAGTAATTTTCAAAATAAAATACCAATTTTTTAATTGTGTCATAAGGTTTCAAAAATGCAACTTTGAGTTTCCACCAGTAAATTCAATCGAATTATATACAGCAGATAAAGATTTTAGCTGAGAAAAAAGTTTGGGCTAAATAATTACCGACACAAAGACAAACCTGATACCTTAATATAAACTTGGCTCCTTACACACTTCGTGCATAACTCCCTTGGAGTTAGTTTGAGACAATGAGAAGTAACCCTCTTCGCCTTAAATTACACTATATTTTTTAGAATAGGAGTGGCGGATGCTGCAGTTGATATAGATTCAATTTGAGTTTTTCCTTCTTCTCGCCGACGCTTTGAAAAAGCCGTTTGTCTGAAGACAAATATGAAGCAGATTTCAAGAAGTCCATGTTTTAGTAACAGCGTCAGAGTAATCCATAATCTACAATAAAAAGTAAGGTTAAATTCACAACTGCCTTACGTTTTTACTGACAAAGATAACGTTTGTAGTTATGATTCGTAGTTATCGTAATCTCGTTATCGCAGTTTTTTTCCTTATAGTTCTAATCCAATAACCAGTCTATGTCTCGAAATATCTGTTTTAAAAAGATCCCTTATTATCAAAGCATTAAAATACAGTTGAAAAAGAGTCATTAATTTTCTCAGGTTTGTAAAGAGGATAAATTTGTTAGCATACTCAATATTAATATGGAATTGGAAAAATCAAGATCGTATAATCCCTATTTTACCACCAGATAAAATGACGCATTAATAACACCTAAAGTAAGAAACATAAAAGATATGTTTAATTTCATATACTTGCGACTTAAAGAAGTTTTCCCTCCCACACAAATATTGTTGAGGAAACGGTCAATAAAGATTGTAAAGATGAAATTATCAGAAACTTATACATTGTATAGAGTCCAAAAAGAGCAGAGCTCTTGACTTGTCATCATAAGGGCTGGAGTTACGTGAGCTGCAAAACAAATGCGGTGTAGCTGGGTCCTTGTGTAATTGGCTTGGAATGAGGGTTGGATATTTTTTATCTTGGTAGGGAAACTCTTCCAGGATTTAAATTAAATGTATCTATATAAAACAAGGACAATAAATCAAATTTAGTAAACAATTTAAATATTTATGTTTTATAGTTAGTGAAATTATAATTTTAATATTGTGCTCCGCCTACTGGTATGTCCTTCAGAAGAAATATTAGAGTAGCTGTGATGAACATTTAAAAAAATAGGCATTATTTTAGTATTTTACAGAGTTTTAAATTTATAATGAATAGATCCAATATATAAACAGAATAAAATACATAAATATAATCTCATTAAATATACATTACATTCTGTTATTATTATTTTAATCTGGAACTTGATTAATTTTTTCATATAACATTATAATAACACAAATATACACAAATGTACATAACACAATTCAGCCAAGGGGTAAAAAATCTTTCAAATGAGCAGGGCAGATTTTGAAATAGAAAAAAACTGGTATAACAGGAAATTTAGAATTGCTGATCTTTTAGACCCAAGGGACTCTATTCAATATATTATTGAAATTAATTGCCTTGCAAAAAGTTATTTTTAATTAACTTACACAAATCGACTTTTCTTCTTGGATTATACATGCTAAACTTATGCAATGTTCAAAATGCTAAATTATAATTTGTTTATCTTCATGAGTATTACAAAGGTTATCTACGTTTATTGTTTTGATAATATATTAACCGAAGCTTGGAAGTTCTTTTTTAACCATGTTCAACGGGGTTGAAAATTAGCCACCAGTACGACACCTTTTGATAATCGAAGGGATAATTTTATAATCTACATAAAATTATTCTTATATGTGAGTTTTTCACGGCCTGCTTCAGTTTAAAGATCAAATTTACACGGTAAACTCCTTGTCGCGTATCGACCAGACCGCGTGCGTTTGTTTCCGCACAGTAGACTGTGGTGTTCAGTGTGAACCGCTTTCTTGACCAACATGAAGTTTTCAGCACCCGAGTTTGTAGCAACTCGAATTTACAACATATTATTTTGGGGCAGTCTACCGAGTGCTCGGGCAAAAAATGCACCAAAACCGCGGGAACTTGGCCTGAGCAGGCCTACAAATTTCAATTCAAGGGTTAGAAGGCCGAGAACCAATGTTTTAAAACAGCTGCTGAGAACCTGTGAGTTGCGCGGATTCCAAACGCTCACAGACTTGTACTAAAGTGCAAAATAAAAAACACACACACACCCCATTGTCCACACAAAATAAATTTTACATATTAACTTTCGAAAATAAACAAGTCTTATCCTAAGCCACATGTAAATATTAAATCAAAAATTAAAGCTCCGCAAGCAACTCATACTCTTAAGTCATGCGCAGAAACCTCCTGAGCCACGCCCAAACTATCTTCAAAAACGTAACCATCAGAGGTGATAGCCACGCTATAGACATTCCGCGGGACTAAGTGGGGGAATGGATCAGCTCTGCAACTTCATCAGTTAGAGGAGTCCTGCGTGCTTCGGCGCCCGACTGCTCTACGTCCATCGGCTCTGGCCAAGCATCGTTATTGAGTCTGGACCCCTAGCAGCGGAGGTGTTTATCGTTGGCACCAATGAACATGGCAATCGTGTGAACAGCAATAATAGATTGAATCGCCATTTAGAGACTTACATCCGCAAGCCCAAACCGCAACAACCGGAAACTGGTCCTTGCTACCGCTGCCGCACCGCCCCACGACCTGGATACGAAACCACCCCATCCACGGGGATACACCACTGCTCGTGAACGCCTTTATCCCAGGAAGTTTGGATGCACGTTACAGAATCCAGGTGCTGAATTTTGAATAGTATAGATCGAAGTGCACTTTACGAGGCACGGTCATCACTTGTTTATGTTGGGGCAAACGACCAGCTAGCAGGGGCAATAGTACAAAGTCTCGTTGTCCTGGAATTAACATCCTTGAGAGCCCAGGAATGTCCTACATCAGTCGACATACGCCCAATCTCCACGACTAAAACTGCTGTCCCCGAGGAATCAACCGTCTCGTGCCGGCGATCTCCGATGTACCAACACATGCACTTATGCTGAGGGTCGAGTCCGTCACGGGACCACCTACTGGCCGACTCCAAGCAGTTGACGAAAGACTGCCTTCTTGAATTAAAAAGCTTGCTGCTAACCGAATTCCACAAATCTGACATAGAAGTGGATTCTAAGATTCAGCTCCAACATATCACCAAACTAGATCTATATTGTTTTCAGGCCATCACAACACCAAAATTCAAAATTCAAACATTCGAAAAATTCAATTAAATCACCACAACGCTTAGATTGCAATCAAATAACACTGATGAACTGGCGCTATTGTGTGAAGAATTGAATCCTTACGTGTTCGTAGTCTCGGAACAGGGATTCAATGCCTGAAGCACATACACCTTTTCCAAAATTCCAAATTTGGATTTTGGCGAACACAATTTCTGCCGAAACTCTGTCAAGGGTGTTGTGATGGCAATTTTTGTTAAACATTTCATTCAATTCAGCAATGGCTTTAACTATAATTTGGACAATGCTCTGTCCCCTTTCCAACAAATCTAAATTAACACTCGAACAAAAAACAAAACTCCTGGTTGACCAAAGGTATACTTGTATCTCCGAGAAAAGCTAAAAATTCTTTCATAAAATATTCCACTCAAACTGAAAATTAAAATTTCAAAAACCTTTTCGCGAGAACATACCGGAGAATTTACAGAAATGTCTTACGGGCTGCCATGCCTATGATGTTAATAGAGCCCTGGATACCTGTGAAAACTTTACAAAAACAGCCTGGAAAATTAATAAACCTTCGTCTTTAGATAACAAGTAATGAAAAAACACACTAAATCGATTGCTATAGAAATTGGAGAACAAAATTATCCAAAATAAATCACAAGTTTGCCAATGAAATTTAATAAATTATTCCCTTCTGTCGGTTTGGTTAATCCGTCGCTCATAGATCACCAACCTTGCGAAAATGTTTAAGAAATCCAGTTGCATCCATCGGCCTTGGCCCCTGTATTTGTGGGGGAGGTGGCGCGTGTGTGTGCAGAAGCTGAACCCAAAGAAATCATTTGTTGCCAGTGGAGTATCGGTGGTTGGCTTATCTACACGCTTGACACCTTTAGGCATATTTTGAGACCACTACAAAAACTGACAAATCTCCTCGTTTGACACTGGTAAATATTTCCATCACTTTAAAAACCGCTAAAGTCCATTCCAATCTTAAAAGAGGACTACCCTGGCATAAAAAGCAACTACCCACCGTCCCCCATATTTCGATTTTTCCAGTGTTCAACAAAATCTTTGACAATTTTTTCCTATTAAAGAATCGTAAGCTTTCTAGAAGACAACGAAATTCTGAAACCCTGAACAAATTGGATTTAGAAAAAATAAATCCACAAATTGAATGCAGTAAATAGAAAATGTTGTCGATGGTTAGGAGAAACGAGAGTAACGTGGCTTAGCGTACCTGATGGAGAGATTCCATACGGGCCCTGGCCATTGGCGATGCGCCTGTGGTCTACATGTGCATTTTTGGAGGAGTGGGGGTAACGCTTCCTCAGTCTGTAACGCGGAAGCTGTGTAGTGCGGACCTCGCGCTTGCTTGTTCAACACTCTTCTTGCCTTCGTTGATACTTGCCCACTGTTTTGCCGCCGTTACTGCTTATAGGAATTTTTCCGTGTGATAATTCTGAAATGGCGGGTGTAAACTTCTTGAAAAAAGTTGCAAGTGG
>NW_025787862.1:0-12722 GCF_021130785.1 Homalodisca vitripennis
TTTATTGGCCCACTGGCGAATCCAATCCTTTAAAACACTATTTTTCGTCTCTTACAAGAATAACAAAAGCATATCTTTTACAACGATTTTGATTTAAGATCCCAATCCGGTTTAGTTCAGGTAGCCCCGGTGGATGTAACGAGTGTTTTACGAATGATAATTGGATATTAAAATTTACCTTAAATTAGTCTCCGAATGCAAATACTAGTCCAGAAAATTGGGAAATTGATTCCATCAGTCGTGACGTGTTTTCAATCAGATGTTGAAAAGAAGTGCTATAAAAGATCCAAATGGGGAACAGTTTACATAAAAGGATCAATCAATATTATATAATTTTTATTTCTTAAATGGTACAATTTGGAATATTTATTCATAAATATTAAGTTAATTCAATAGTTCTTTTCACGAAACCACGCCGACTAAATTTAAATATACTCTCTGGTATTTAATGATCGAACAAAAACCTATAACATTCAGTTAGTATTTTGAACGTAATTACACAACACAAAAAATATAGTCATCTCAAAATGCACAAGATATTGGACATGATTATCACTATTTTTTATGAACTTTTGAAGTCTCGAATTTTAAATTTCCAAAATATAATCAATAACTCAAACAAGTCCCTCGATTTTATGAATACCAACTTTTACACATGTAATAGGCCTGTAATAAAATTACTGTTACAATAGTAGTTAGTTTTTCTAACCAACTTTTTTCCATAAGAATGAATATTTGCCTTCGTTTTATGTTGAACTACATTTAAATTACGAGTAAAACCTGATTAACAACGACCCACACGCTTGAACCAAATTTATTTTTACAAAACGCATATATTTTGCAGATAATTTAATTTATATCCAAAATCTATTACCATTAATATTTATTATTGTATATATTAGTATTAAAAGCATCAACAAACTTAAATTTGGCGGATCCCTAATGTGGACGCTTTGATCTACCACCGTATCTACACAGCATCCATCAAATTGCTTTATGTGTAAAGATATGTATTTTGACTGCAAAGAGTATTTTGACTGCAACAGAGGGATCTTTCGCATTATGTCAGGGATCTGGTCTTCGTACTCACTATAACTCTTTTTTCTTTATAGAAAACTG
Source organism: Homalodisca vitripennis (assembly GCF_021130785.1). Taxonomy (NCBI): domain Eukaryota; kingdom Metazoa; phylum Arthropoda; class Insecta; order Hemiptera; family Cicadellidae; genus Homalodisca; species Homalodisca vitripennis. The sequence continues at coordinate 1,120 of NW_025787862.1, forward strand.
AATCCCCTCATTCAATACCTTAAAGTTTTTAAATTTCACTGAATAAATTAAACCACCGATTGGTGTTTTTCTCGGAAAATTCCCTTTAAAACCACCAGTACAATACAGACCCGAGCACATGTGTAAACATAAGTCCACTCCGATACAATAGACGGACACCTTGTTGAAAATGGGCAATGCACTGTATCGGCTCTATAACGCGCTGCTTCGTCCACCCTGAAAAAAGCTATCCTACTCAAAATACTTACATAAAATAAACTCATAATTCCTGGAGAGGACGTCCAGTATACTGTACACAGAATTCCCTGTCAGATCCTTACTTTATATGTAAATTAATATTAAGCGACCTTATGTTAATCCCATTTTCTGATTATTGATTTAGTATGTGAATTATTTTCCATATGCCATTGTTATTATTTACAGAAATAAATTTTATTCTGATGTCCAAAGAAATAGTGAACATATACCCATGCTATTCAGATACCACCATCTGAGAATAAATCGGATCAGGGCCGGACAGCTCTTTCCACAACCCATTCCTATTTTGGTGAGCCTAATATTTTACTAATATTAATTCTTACTATTAATGTTAATTAATTTAAATATAACTATAATATTTATAATTTCCTTTCCAATTTTTTCAAAATGTAATAATTTGAGTTTTTTCCACGCTTAAATGGTCTAAAACTCACGATTTATGTATTGAAAGTTCATAAATTCATTTGATGTCATTAGTGTTTCTAAGAGATATATTAAACCTCATACATTAAGAGGCACCAAATTTTTATTTAACAGGTGATTGCCACCTGTTGGATACATAGTTTTTCTTTTCTCATACGAGTGTGTAAGACCTAAATACTAATATATTTGACCTGACATTTTATATAGCAAAATCAGTTTACTAAATCAGGGATATAAAATTTGTTTCAGAGCACCCAGAGATGGCCAACTCCGTTACAAACAAGAAAAGTATTTAACTTTGTTTTTTTGTTGTGGAGGTCCCGGGGATTTAAGTTCCCATGATTCTGTAAGATCTGGAGTTTGTTGTGAAAACAGGATTTGAGGGGAGTGAGGGGGGATAATTAACGACGGCTAATTTAAATGGCCAACACAAAACATGGGCCTTATCCTCGGTGCAATGTATCATCCCAGTACCATTTTGTTCAAACCTTGTACGATTTTTACTTTGTAGCAATGAAGCTTTGTCACATTTTTTTATGTGTCCCCATGCCTCGGGATATCCCCGTTCATCATCAGATAAATAATGAAAATATAAATGCTTGACCTTAGAAAATAATTAACTCTTCGAAATAAATATAAATTTATTAAACGATGATTATTATTTTCGCTTCCCTGATAAATGCAGAAATCCGGGTATTCTAGTTTCCAGGGTTCTGTAGAAATAGCGATGTTACTTTCAAATTAACCAGCGATCTCACTATAGGCTGATTATACAACGAAATGTGTGTAATATCGAAGAAAGGGGACAGAAAATTAAACCGTTGTTTTCTGAGTGTAATTTAATTATTATGTCTCTTCCAATGAATGATGTCATGCACTTTATTTCATTTTCCTACGTTAATAAATTAATTTCTTAAGTCACCGATAAAGCATCTTATGCATTAAATTTTAGTGTTTAAACGAAGAATAAAATACCAACATGAGCCGCTCATAATCTTTTTAGTAGTGAGATTTCTTCCTAATAGTTGCGTTTTCCCATAACATTGTTGTATACGCCAACTCATTACCTCAACTGAATTTTACCCCCGGCAAAAATAATCATTCTCATTCTAAGCAGAATGTTCAACTAAAACTATAACTCAATGATACATAGGGGGGAGGGTCAAAGAGTCCCGAACGTCCCAGGGGGCTAATCTAATCTATCTATATATATATACAGGGTGTAAATTATGTCTGGAAACCACCCAAAATATATCCTTTAATAATTTAAAATATAACAATTTGAAACCTCTTACAATCGTGATAGAGATTGGGCATCTACTTTTTGGAACAATGTTTTGTTATGTCACACCAACGGGGGACGTCCTGCCGAGGGTATCGTGAATATTCTTAAATGGAAGCCTATACCTTGTGATACATAATTTTAAAGGTAATAGCTTACTGAATTGAAATGCCACAAACCGCATCTCAAAGGAATTATTCTATCAGAAAATAGAGCATTTTTAGTATTGAAAATTTACTGATGTTCAACAATGTAATTTTAAACATGGTTCTTGCCACAAAATGTGTTACAACTAATTTTTTAGCATTTTTTTTAAATGTTTCAATTAAATAAAACAAAAATTTTCATTTTAAGCTGGTTCTATTAGCACAAATTTGCCAGTTTTTATTACAGTACAATTATGGAAATTACTTTATGTTTTATTGATTTCTTATTACAAATAAAAAATAAATGTATGCTGTTAGAAAAAGTCTTACAACAAACGTTTTACCTGCATTTGGTGTCAAAGCAATTGTTTCGAACTGTGTTTCCTTCTAAACGGTTTGACAATGAGCCAATCTTGTGTAAAATGATTCGACAGAGTTGCCTAACATTTCTTCAGTTATCAAAGCAATCTCCTCTATAATCCTGTTTCTTAGGTCTTCCAAAATTATGAGGCTTTTCCTTCTATAAACATTGGATTTTAAATGACCCATAGGAAATAATCGATTGGTGACAAATCCGGAGATCTTGGAGGCCATTCGATTTCTCCTCTTCGGCCAATCCATTTATGAGGAAACCTTAAATCCAAATACTCTCTTACCTGTCTCCCATAATGGGGTGGAGCACCATCCTGCTGAAACCATACATTATCAAAGTATTCTCCTGATGCAATTTGAATAGCTGGGATTATTTCATTTTGGAGCATATTGTAGTAAAGTTCGGCATTTAAATTTCCATTGATGAAAAAGGGTCCAACAATTTTGTTACCTAAAATTCCACACCATACGTTCAGTTTTTGTGGTGTTGCTGTGAATGGGACTCAGTAATCCAATGTGGGTTTTCACTAGCCCAGTAACGGCAATTGTGTGCCCTGTTTTAACATTGCCATTTAGGAAAAAAAGTTGCCCTCATCAGAAAATAGTATGTTTGGTCAGAAAATCTCTATTGTCATCACATTTGCGCATCACAAGTTCACAAAACTCAACTCTTCTGTCCGTAATCATCCTCACTTAACTGTTGGACTAAATGAACTTTAAATGGTTTGTATTTATTAATTTTCAAAAATCTTACTCACAGACATAGGGTGCATATCATGTTGCTGTGCAGCTTTTCTGAGCGATGTATGTGGGTCTTCAATAAATGTTTGCAAAACATCTAGTGCATGTTTCTTCATCTGTTGCAGATTGTATCCTACCCGACTTTGGCCGATTACGTACACTCCCTGTCATTTCAAAACGCTCAATAGTTTTTGATATTGTTGAAACACTTATGTATGGATTCCTTTCTGGGAAAGTGTCATTAAACAAATTACAAACTTCCCGATAAGATCTTTGACGATCGCCATATCCTCCGCATCATCAACAGAGTAATTCGTTCTCTTTTCAGACAATTCCATTAAAATGCCAAATAAAAACTGAACTACTGTAATTAGATAACTTGTTGACAGCAATGCTTCAGAGACACTGATTAACTCGACAGGAATGATATGACCTTTGTCCATTTGTAATTCCCAAGCTTAGACCTGTCTAGTGAAAGCTCCATGCTCAACAAACTGAAACCTGTAGACCAGATGATTAATAACACAATAATGTTTCTCATAGGCTAGTGACCTTTGTCTCTTTAAACCTTCCTGCTGACTGAAAAACACCAAGTACAGATTCATAAGTAATCAGAGAAAGTGACTCATAAGTTTTATTCATTGTAATAAAAACTGGTAAATTTGTACTAATGAAACCAGCTTAAAAATAAATTGTTTATTTTATTTTAATTGAACATTTTAAAAAATGCTAAAAAAATTAGTGTAACACATTTTGTGGCAAGAACCATGTTAAAATTACATTGTTTGAACATCAGTAAATTTTCAATACTAAAAATGCTCTATTTTTCTGATAGAATAATTCCTTTGAGATGCGGTTTTGTGGCATTCAATTCAGTAAGCTATTACCTTTAAAATTATGTAATCACAAGGTATAGGCTTCCATTAAGAATATTCACGATACCCTCGGCAGGACGTCCCCCGTTGGTGTGACATAACAAAACATTGTTCCAAAAAGTAGATGCCCAATCTCTATCACGATTGTAAGAGGTTTTTTTCAAATTTATATTTAAATTATTAAAGGATATATTTGGGTGTTTCCAGACATAATATACACCCTGTATATAATATATATATATATATATATTATATATATATATAATATATATAAGTATATATATATATATAATATATATAAATTATACGTTATCTTTTAAAAAGATAAACATTGGAAAAACTAACGTACAAAAATATTGGGCCACATTGGAAAATATAAAACATGTTGAACTTTGGATTCTGATTTCGATAATCAAATTGTGTTTATTTAATCACAAAAAACCTGTTTGTCTACAAATAAAAAATAATTTGGATAACATTTTGTAAACAGACATAAGGTAATTCAGATTTTTTTGGCTTGCAGTTTTGAAACATTAAAAGATAGGAAAAAAAAAAGTTAAATGATGCAAAAAATGTTGGTTTTAAAAGAGACCTTATTATATGATATAACATTTATTATTAATGTTTGCTATTTAAGATATTTTGAGTGTTACGGATTTTTTGTATTCTTAATTTTGAATATTGTTTTGAAATGTTTAAGAAAATCCAGTGAACAATGCCCGTACCACATACAGTACTTTCATTGAAAAATTTTGTCAAATAGCAAGTTAAGGAAAAAAATCTAGAGCTTTGTTCCCGTATTGTAGGTAGGGTAATACGGTACTTTATTTTAAAGTCCTATTTCAAAACATTTTGGTACACCCTGTACATACGGTTAAAGATAATTAACTTTTATTTGCGCCAAAATGTTCGGTGTAATTAGACCTTTAAATTGATGTACCACACGACCCATGTTTACATTTGAAAATTCCCCCAAAAAGCACACCTACCCCCAAATTGGGCTCTTTAGGGGCATTTTCAAAATTGAAAATAATTTTAAGGGATTCGGAGAGGCCAAATTATGGAGAAAAGAGATAGAAAAAGTGTGGAAGTCAGTTATTAAGACAGCTGTAAATACTGCAAAGGTGGTCAGACTCACCCTGTATATATCGCTAGTTATCGTGAGAGTTTTTAATATTGAAAGCTTAGGTGTTTATTATCTGATTACGATATAAATTTCAAATTACACTATAGATTGACTTTCTTACACCAAGTAATTTATTTATATACAGTATATGTCATTTATTTAAACTAATGAGTATGGGAGAAGATAATTAATGAAAATTTAGTTTTGTTTCTTTAGGTTACAAAAATAAAACATTTAGTATTGGTTTTTTTTCTCAAAGTCATTAACAGACAACATATCATCGTAACACGTGAATTATCGTAGGTCTCGGCTCCTTTTCTTAAATAAATAAATAAATATTCAGGACGTGCTTTGACCAGAACTGTTAAATATTATTTCCCATAAAAAATCTCTCCGTGAACGACATCAGTTGGCACTTACTAATTCTCACACACGCTTGAAACGAAGAATAATGTTTCAATGAAAGGAAGAATAACTTGGCAACGAACGCCAGTGTTTTGTAGCGCGTTTGTTATTGTTCCCTTACTAACGTCAGAACTGACTCTCCTGTATAAAATATGAGAAACTCCCTTGCAGTGTTTTAACAGAACTTTTAAATACATTGTGGTTTGTTAAGACTTCGTCCTTTATTACAACACTGTAGATTCTCTAGAGCCATGTATTTATGTTTTAATAACTATCTTTAAAAATTAGCTTATTGTAATAAAAATATATGTTTTCTAACTTCTTATTACTCCTCTGACAAGATATTTTATGTGTTTTAGTTTTTATTAATATGCAAACATACACACAAACACACACACACACACACACACACACACACACACACACACACACACACACACACACACACACACACATATATAAATATATATATATATATATATATATATCGTGTGTGTTGGTAATACTGAAAGTTTAAATTTGTATTCTCGGATACGAGATACATAAATTACAAATTACACTTTCGACTGACTTTCTTAACGAATTAATTTATTAATATAGAGTATAATGTCATTTATTTAACACGAATGATTATTGGATCAGATATTTAATCAAAATATAATTTTTTCCTCAGGTTACAAAAAAATACATTTAATATTGGTTTGTTTTGCTCATTAACAGACTACATATGATCATAACATGTGTATCAGTGTAGTAGGTCTTGGCTCTCTCTGTTCATTGTGACATATGTATGGTTTTAGTGTGCAGTGCTGTTGATATTTAACGCGTATAAAACATCTAATGAAACGTTATCATTTCATTATAAATCCTACATGTAGTCACAGTCTACAGATCAGAGCAGGACAGCGTATTTCCATTCTAAAGGTTAACGTGGTTTATTTATAACAAGTTTTCAGCACTCAGTATTACAAGATAAATGAATCCTTATTAACAATAAATTTTTTAAATAATTTAATTTAATAAATGATAAGTTCTTAATTATAGGTTAAACCGCTTACAAAAAAAGACCGGGTGACTTGAGTTCACGCAGGGTAGGGTAAATAAATACCCCTCCGCCGCTGTGATGCCGCCCCCAGTATCCCCACCGCTGCTCGGAATTTGCTGATCATCTGACTGATCCGACTCAGTCGGTTTCATTCAGTGCTGCGATTCGTTCAGTTGAACCAGTCAGTACAGAGTTACTGAGCTTGCCGGTAAGAGCGTGCTATACCGGTCATCGTGTTGACCAGAACGAATAGACGACTGAACGGAATGACTGAGTGAACGAAAGGAATCTGCTTGTAAAAAAGTGTTCGAGCAGAGGAAGAAACAGTATATCGTACAGTGAATCGATAGATGTATAACAATAAATTTATTGTTTCAGGAATGTAGTAAATATTTAGTTGTACGTTGCCAGATACATTATGTGAATATTTAAAATGTTAATACTTATAACCAATGGACTTGGTTAATTTATATAATCATGAGTAAGGGTATTCCATGTATTCATCATTCGAGTCGAACAGCCACACAGAACGGCAGCTTTCGAACACTTTACCATCTCAAGTTGGAGTCGGACTAATCAATAGGCTCCCTGAAGGCATCAAACAACTCAATGAAAACAAAAAAATTGAAAACTCGACTAAAACATTTTTCTTATGTCAAAGGCATTTTAACTCAACTGAAGAGTTCATGATGGAGCCGCTGGGATGAAAATTTTTGAAATTAACAACCTCGAAATCCCCGGTTCTGATACATACAAGAATCGTATTGCATTGTAATGTATTTACCTTGACCAACAATCATTTATCTGGATGTACTTATCTACTTTAATATAGTTACGTTGACGCATGACATGCAATATTGTAATTGTTTCACGCAATAAAGAATATTATTATTATTATTATTCACTTACAAAATTTATTATATAAATTGCTAAACATTAAAGAGGCACATTGCTCGTTTGATAACAATATATTTTTACAAATAACAAGATATTGTATATTCAAACCGATTAACTTCCCACCACTTTTAATAAATACCAAGGCTCTCTACTTATTTTTAATCGATTAGCAGTGAACGAAAGGAATGACAGAATAATTTTGGGGATCAGTGTAACCTAACTTATAAAATTCTATAGAATTAGTTAATTGTGCTATTCCTCATGGATAAGGGTTTAAAAATGAACTTAATTATAATATTGTAAGTTTAAACAATCGCTAAAAATAATATATTTGATTTGAAAAAAAACTATCGAATTCGTTTCAGTTTAAAGGAAAAAGCGAACGAAACGGTCGAGGAGAACGGGTCTTTTGAAACACTCGACTGATCCGGATCACTCGTTCATCTACCTGAACTATACATCTCTACTGGCCACTTGTTACTGCGCGGCTAATCTCACAACAATATGCAAGCTCCCTGCTTATGTCTATGGCTACTATAACCTGGTCTATTAATATTTTACGCTTTAACACTTGTATATGCCTACTCCACTAAAATATAATATATTTATAGAACAGGTTAAGTAAACAATACTGTGCGAGTGAAACACGATCCACACAGCAGATACACAGAGACAAGGTGCTAGTTCCACTCCCCCATCAAACCGCCCCATAGAGGGGGGCCCCTTCTACGACGTACTGCTAAGATACTTGCTTCTGCTCAGGTTTATTTGCGAGCGGTTTATCTATAAAATAGATTACAGTTTACTAGTCAGTAGATGTATTCACACAGTAAGACAGTAGTAAGATTTACTTAATCAATCTCAATGGTTAATACAAATATAGGATTGTTTATCCTATATTTGTATTAACTCTACTGGATTAGCTGTTTGCTAATCCAGTAGAGTTAGAGAATGCTTTATCTCGATACTTTAATCGACTTGTTCAGAACTTTGTAAGCCTTCACAAAGGGACTCGCGATAGTGATAAATAATGACTTCGTGAGCTCCTGAAGAACCTTGAAGTTGCTCTACACTGTACTTTGATAGCTTTTTCGGCAAAAGAGACCTGCCTCTCTAGATAAAAAATATTTAAATTCTGTACATTATCAAAATATTTTCGTTTGAAGTTTAAAAAAGGAATGCTTTATATATTTGTATAAAACTTTAAAAACTATAAAATATGTATTTAAACCCTTTTGTTTTAATGTTAAAACTTTAGTTTAAGACTTAAGTTCATTATTTTCTTTCTCATATTCTCTTAATTGTTCTATTAAACTTTTAATTTTTCTACTTGCAATAAAATACGACTAGAGACCCTCGTTTATCGAGACAGATACATTTTTGCCATGAGGCAGGTAACATTTTTAATAGGTTTATGTTTGTTGTTAAACGATAAATATTTATATTAATAACTTTTAAAGATTAGAAATAGTTAAGAATTTGAGATTAGCCGCCAATTTGTAGTTAATGATGGACATCCAACCTTCACTTTTAATTTTTTTAAGAATTTTCAAGCTATATATAACTTGAAGGGGATTTACATTTAAACATTTGAAGTTGAGTATACAATTTTGGTATTTTGTGGGCAGGAGCAGTCTTGTGATACAAACAGAACAGCGCAGTGTTGTATTCTAACTAAGTAACTAAGTTTAGCTTTTCTAGGTGCAGTCATTAAAAAGGTAATATAGAGTATTCTTTCTTTTTATTCACCGAGTAAAGGTTGGGACACACATAATCCGCACCGGCGCCCGAACACGTGAGTCGGCCGATTGTCGGTGCGGGCTCGGCTCGGTTACCGTGAGGCCACACATGTCCGTATGCAGTCCGAGCGCAACAATCCTCACGTGTTTGTACTAGAGCATGTTATTCTTTTGAATTCGAAGTGACAGATACTTAAAAAATATTCGAGAAGAATTAAGTATTTGGAGCTTGAGATAATTATGTTTAATTTCATTTGTATGTTTATGTATTATTAATCGCTTGTGGATGAAATGAAACATTGCCAATGCTAACACTAAAGCTTTGTACAAATCGAGCTAGTATGTAAAATTTGTTAAATATGAAACATTATCTTGGTTTATCATGTTTTAATCCCTATAATTTCTTTGTTCGTTTGTGTTTTCATTTTGGCAGTGGAATTTCGGGTCAAATACACTATAAACAGTATATTATTGGTGTTTTTTGTATTAAACCCAAGAGCCTATAGTGTGATGCCAGAGAGTTTGCTAGTGTTGCAAAGCCCGTTTATAAATAATTTGTGGTTAAAACATACTAAATATTTGGTATAAATATATACTGTGAAGAACATACAAAAAACCACGATTTTAAAAAATTGTTTTTCTTTTATATGCTCCGAGGAACAAATAATTTATAATTGGCCAGAAATTTAGGTCAAAAATAGTATGAAACATAAATATATTTTTCTAAAAAACTTAGAGTGTGGATGATCGTTCAAAATGATAATGAGTATATAGAATTTAAGGATAATAAATTAGTATGGTTTAGTCTTGTCCCTGCTAAATTATAATAAATATTTTAAATAGCACACGTGTTAGAGCCATTTAATAAAAATAATTATTTATAAAGGCTATAATATTTAACTGTTACATGTGTAAAGGCCTAATTATTTTGAATTGTAAATCATGCATAAAATCCTTTTTGTTTAAATTACAAGCACACTAGTTATACTAAATTTAAACTTTAGAATGCGTAATAGTATAATTTATTTACTACATAAGCTACAATAACTCATTTTTTTATCATTACATTCTTGCATCTCAGATTCCGCTATTTTTAAATTTTTTAACCAACCCTTTTTTTCTTTCTTTTTTTTTCTTTCTTCATTTCGTTTCTTTTCTTTTTTACTATTGTAATATTTTGTATATAGAATCCCCAACACAGGGCACAGCCTCTTATGGGGTACCTAAATTATTACCCTTATTTTTGTAAATCTAATTGGCCTAAATTATTAGTTTTAAAAAATCTAAAAAATTGTAACCTAACTTTTTATATTTTATTACTCTAAGTACCATATAAAATTAGAAATAAAGTAAGTAGAAAACATTTTTTTTTGTATTTTGTTATTTTGACTGCTATTGTTAAATACGTTATGTCATAGTATTATTTTATTATTAAGCACTGGCAATAATATTTATTTGTAATATTCAGTTTGTGGTATATTATGGGGAAATAAATTAATTTTATTATTATTTATTTTAAACGTTGGGTTTTTCCCTTGGCCTTGAAAATCTTATTGTAAATAAAATAATTTTATTTTTACTTTATTAAATTTGAAGAGAAATAAAAAAATTAAAAATGTCGTAGAAAACATTCTATAATGACTCTTACAAAATACCCCGGAATATAATTTAATCAAGTAACATCAATACAACAAAGGAAAAAATAGATTTATTGCTCAAATAATATTACACTGCTTGTCAATTTTTAAATCAATGAAAATATGTTTTATAGATTTTTCATAATTCGAATTTAGTTTGTTTAATTTCCACTTAATGTACAACATAGGTTTTCAAATTGTTTTGTAATAAGAAAAATAGTGCACAAAAATGTAGATATGACTAGTTTAACTCTAAGGAAAGAAAATGTAATACTTTTATACAATAAATATGATTTTGTACGGCGAACACAGGAATGTAGAGGTAGAGTAGGCTATACTAAATTAATTCAAATAACAAATATAACAGGTAGACTACTAAAATAGTTTTTTAAAAAGAAGAAACGCAACAGTAAACAAGCATATGATGCCTGCTCGTAGAACCGCACACCGTGCCCGTCAAAAATTCAAACTCCCACATATCGGCAGACGGTGCGGGCACGGTGCGGCCACAACGGTCTGGTGACGGTGCGGACATGTGTGGACTTGGGAGGTTTAGTCAAGTCGTTATTACCTGTATTGAAAAAATTTAAATGTTTTCCCTTACAGCAAACTAATGGCACTATTTAGTCAAATACATCATAAATAAATAAAAAAAAC
>NW_025787863.1:0-13530 GCF_021130785.1 Homalodisca vitripennis
AGACAAACGGACTCCTCAGTCAGAGCAATGCTTGATGCCTCTGCTAATCCTTTTCAGTTAGTCCTACCCCAAACTAATCTTACCCCCGGCACCATACTACCTACCGCGCTGGCAAACCTCAATACCGACACGTTTACACCCACAATACTCCCCCCCCAACACACACACACACACTCACAACACCACACACACCACACATACACACATCAAAAACATGATTCACCATAGCGCTTCACAAATATAAAATTACGCTGCCGTTCTGTTAATCCACATTTTGGACATAAAATTCTGTAGATCAGATGTTATAGATTCCACTCTTCCATATAATATACGGGCACCACATTTTGTAACCAAGTGTTTTACTTTTATTTTTTAAGACGATGAATGTATATCAAAAAACTTATCCTTGAGAAATTCTGGGTATATTTCTATAAATAATGTGCAGAAACATAAAATATACTTTATTGTTGTTAATAAGGCTTCTATTTAGCCTGGAGGTGTGTGTGTGTGTAAATTATGGCAGAATGTAAAATTTCTTTGTTGTTAATGGTGAGAGGTCGAGAAATTCGAAAGATTCTACTTCCGTAATTTGGGATTGAAAAGTACATAACAAATACTCTAACAAACAAGTTGTCTTATATCCAAAACACTCATTTCGGTGAACAGACACCTCCGATGCGTATTTGACCTATTGTTCTATTTCCCACGTGCTTGTGCTTTAAGTCTTGCTATAATACATTAAGGATTTGACTTTATAAAGGAAATGAATATTCATTTTAAGGTTGTTGGGTGGGTAAGTATCTGCCAATGGGCTTTCGAAATATAAGTATGGCGCACTATACTGAAATACACAACCTGACTACGAAAGTTAACAGTCGCAAAACACTATGTTGATGAAATTTTGACTTGCAGTGTTCGCATTGTATGAATGTCCATCGGATAACTTAAAGTCTTTGGTTTTGGGCTTTATAAACGTATGCATTTCTCTAACTCACGTGCCTGAATAGAACAGGCTATATGGATACTGACTATATTTGAGATTATATATATATATGATATATTTATATATATAGTATATACTATATATATAGATTGAAAACAATGCACTTTTGTTCATAAATCAGGTATTGGAAGCAGTCGATGGGTTGCATGGTTTACCAGGACAATATTGCACTTAAAAACATTCTGTCATCGCCACTCGCTTTCGTTCTTCTCGCATTTTTGCTCTTATTGTATAATATATTACAAATAAAGTTAGAATTGGTTTTGCCTTTTTTTCTACTCTAAAATCAAACTCGATTTTACTATCATAGATTGTTGCCCATTTATTATCATTTTATAAATGATCATCTGAAACAAGCTAGGGAAGGCGCATTCCCAGTTACTGGTCTAAAATAGGATATTTTACCTATTCATTTGTGAAAAATAAACTAAATTATGAAACTTAATAAGTTAGCGTCAGCTTGATTTATATAATTTTGAGGTGATTCACTGCTGATCAATTTACTTTAATGAAACTGATTTTTATTACTTTATTACCATGAATAATTATATCAAAAGAATCCACTCTCTGTAGCAGAAGGCAATAATCAGAGCAAGAATTTCGCTCAAACTATTTCAACTCCTACAATTATTGACAGAATACATTGTCTCCAAGGCCTATATTAATTATCAGTGTTCTATAATATAGAATTATGGTAAAAAAAACATTCTGTAATTGAAATGTAGTGCGTGGATAAGAGTTAAAAACTGACTAAAAATTGCTAATAGAAATATTAACTAGGGTTAACAAACGAGTACTATTTATTCAAGGGACACTAATCGAATTGCATGTCTGAAATACATCAGAAAGCGCGTTTTGTGCTGTCCAGAGAAGGGTCTCATCGCCGAAACTCAATTGTCACTCATTCACGGATAGGTGAACAGATGCTCGTTAAGAATTGCTTTAAGTAATGTGAAAATAATGAGTTTTTTTACCACTACTCAGCTAAACTCACAGGTTAAATTCAAACATTTTTATGATTTGTTTATTAGAGGTTTTTTCAGAAATTTTCAAAATTTAAACGCAATTAAATAATTAAATTAATATGTACACTAATTTACCAAATAATAGAAATATTAAGTAGTTTACAACGCTCAAGAACGTTTACATTTATTTAAAATTGAGTTTAAATTACCCTTCCCATATTCTTTTTATAACCGACAGCTTTTTTTTTTTCACCAAACTCCGAAAGAAAAACTATTTTCTTTACTATAAATGTTTAGTTAAATACGAATAGGCAAGAAATTACAATAAATTCAGTTCAGAAATTACTTCTTTTAATGCATGAGGTGACTTAAATTCTTTTAATATTTATAATGAGTTATTCGGTCAATCTTAAAATTGCTCCTCAAAATTCGTCAGGTGGTTTTTTAGATTCTAAAAGAAATATCAAATGATATAGTTGAAGATTTTGATTCCATAATGCTTGGGAATACCAAAAGCCCAATCTAAATAAGTCTAAGAGATTGAGCGAGTGTTGGGAACAACCGTCTATAATTTTAAACCATGTTATTGGAAAATCTTTCCGACATAATATTTTATTTTAAAATTGCATAATGTTAATTTTTTTTCTTTGTGAAGATTTGACCAATGTCAACCTATTAATGATTAGTTTTCTAAAAGTCGAAATGCTATCCCTAAAAAATAACAATATTGTGCTTGGCCTTCAATTCGTAATTGTATCAGTTATCGTAAACCCTTCAGGTCTACTCATCAAAAGAAGCCAATTTTAAGAAATTAGGAACAATGTAAAATCACATGTTTTATATATTATTAAAAAAACGTATAAATCAAACGCCTCAATTTAATAGCATAGACAAATGTTTTAATTATGGAGAGTATTGAGACTGAAATGTACAACAAGGCATAATTTATATTAATTATATAATTTTTTTGAGGAAATAACTAGAAAATGATTGTTACATTATACACTTAAACGAATAATTTAATAAATGTTGATAAACTCCTAACATATAAACTAGTTTATTTATAATTCTGATTAACCAAGGGTTGTACTATACGAAAAATACCACCACCCTCAGGTCAACTTAATTAATTATATCAATGATTATGTAAATGGTATCCCGTCTCTCATTTTTATGAGTGACACAAATCAAGAATTGTCGTGTATAACAATCCCTATAATAATTGTAAAGGAAAGAACAATTATTTGTAAAAATAATGTACTCTAATTTATTTTAGTACCATATTTGGGAAAAAACGAGGTTTGTATTAACATGTTTCATATTACTCCCTTTACTATTACAGTTATTGTACTGTTGTTTTCTCTTACACTTGATTTGTATAATTATAGTCGTGGAATCTGCCTTACTATTTAATGGCTTCTAATTTCTTTTAGATTACTTTTTAGAATAAAAACCTACACAAGAAATCATTTAACATAGAAAAAAAAAATTATAATTAGAGGAGTTTTATTTTTAAATTCAATGCGCGACTATTAAAAATTTCATTTTGTGTTTACGGTATTTTCAGATTGTTGATAGTAGTGCACTGATGTCCATTGTAAAATTAGGCATTATCTGAAATACACATACTGTGTATTTCCTAAAGGTAAATGCAGACAATACAGAAATATTACAATTCACTTATTAAAATTACTAAGTAAAGATCCTTAATTACTGGTGGCCTACATGGACTGCCTGGTTTAAAGTACACATCTACCGGTCGAGCTCCTAGTCCAAGGATCTATTTATACATTCTACTTGTAATTAAATATTAGATATTACGAGTTTGAATATAGGTCTTTTGCTGAAAAAACTAACTCTGCGTTTATTTACTGCTAATTGGTTGGTAGGATCATACAATTCCTACTTTCCCCTAATAATATCAAATTCTTGGTTATTTTAACTAGTTTACCCTAGCCCAGGTCTCTTTACTATATTATCTATGAATATATAATGTATGATAATATTACTTATTACTAGTATGATATTTGGCCCAGTAGTTTACTAGACTTACTGCCTAACATGTCAAAATACTACATATTTTAACCTCGTAGGATTTCAATTACCAATCGTTTATCACAAATTAACACTGTAGACAGGCTAGTATCAATTGTAAAACCAATATCCTTCTACACGCCTTGATCTATTGTAGAGGGTATTAAGGACGTTGGAAAGGAACAAGGTCCAGATAACGGTCAGAGAATTTTTTGTTATGAATTTAACATGTATTTAAAGGCTGTTACTAAAGAGTTAAGAAGGTCCATATGACTTAAAATTAAAAACCCTTTAGATAAAGCGTTATAAATGTCTTTTTTCCAATTTGACACTAAAACGTAGTCCGTAATAAAATAGAAAATTTTAATTTACCCCCCAAAGGTCATTTATTTGCAGACAATGGTTATAATGAATATTGAAGTCACTCTACGACTGAAAGTGATTTATCGTATTCGGTGCCTCCCAAAAGAAAACGATATCGGCGAATTAATTGAGTTGAAAATGCATCTCCTCAACCAGTCACTGTTGTGTAGCTGCCCATCCCCCACCAGTTATTCTGAAAATGAAATATAACCTGACCTCTTTAGTTACGAAGATAAAATCTACCGCAAGGGTCGATTCATGATATAATTTGTTGTATAAAATGTATTATTACATTATATCAAGCACATGACATATCTAATGTGATTTATAAACAAAACCTAATAAATATGTCGGAATAAAGACTCATCAATAATGTATTCGGAGGTCTTTATTTTTCGGTCTTGCTAAATAAAGTTGGTGAGTGTATAAGTTTGTGGTGGGGGTTTCGTGAAGTTTCTACTGTAGGTCAACTTTGGAACACGGGCATACACGTCATAAGGGATATTTGTGAACGCGATTTTAAGATCGGACGTCGGTAAAAAATATTGAACGGTCAGCACATAATATATAAAGATCGCCTAAATAAATAATATTATAAATATAAAACAGTATGAATTTAAAAATGAAATAATCAATAAGAAAAAATGAATTTGACGAAGGGTGTTATAAAAATATCTGGTATTTTCATTAACATAATAGTACATTTTAATAATAATCTTATTTTCCATGACTCCGATCTCTTAAATAAAAGGAAACTTTTGGTTTGATGAACCATCCATTACCATTATGATTATGTTTTTAAGGATTTATTAAAGATAAATAAGGAAATGGAAATTTCTATAAATAATGGATAAGTAATCTACTGTTTTGATTTTGACGTAGCGATGTAAGGGATACTTGTTTCCAAATAAAAGTGGACCGTCCGAGATTAAACAATCCAAAGTACCATGAAATTCAAAGTACAGTAGACGGGAAAAGAGAAACTGGTTCACTGAGTACACTTGAAGTAAAGTCCTCAATGAATCGACCAAGTACGAATTCTGACCGTAAGGGTGTTGCTGAAAAAGGTATTGTTGGGTGCTATAATCCATTCCAAGTATTACTATTAGGCGCTTAGATATATTGTTTTCTACGTTCCTTTCAGTCACAAGTTCCCTAGATGTCTTCATTCTGCACTCATAGCATATTTTAAGCAGAACTCGACACTTGTCTTCTTATATTCTAGGCTTTAATAGCGATGAAATTTACTAGTAGACGTTAAAAGAACTAATATTATATAACTGCTAACGAGAGGTAATAAGTATTGCATCTATATATATATTGTAGCACTATTATATATATATATATTACTATAATATATATACTTATATAATATATATTAGTATATAATATCCTATTATATATATAATTAAAATTAATGTTATCGTTTCAATGTCATATTTCGTTTTTTAATATTTATATAGTTATTTGTATTACTATTTTATAATTAGTATATTTATATATATATATATATAATTATATATATTTTTTATATATATATATATATAATATTATATTTATAATATATATATATAGTATATATATATATATATAATTGACTAATAATAACAGTTGAATGCAACAAAAAGTACAGAGATGTACTTTGCTCCGCCAGGGAGTCGACACCCGGATCTCTCGCAAATTGCCGGGTTAGTGAATGTGCTTTTTTTTTATAGAAAGCTCATTAGACAGGTTCGACTCCCGGCGGGAGTATAAGTAACTTTTATTGTGTGATTTCACATGTTTATATGCGCCAATAATAAAAATAAGGCCTATTGCCATATGGTATACAAGACATTTAATGTATATATAAATCATAGCTACAACTTACGTCCATTTCACTAACAGCAATATGAAGAAACCTTGCGAATTGAAAACCTGGTCTAAATATTCACTAAATCGTTCACCGAAAAGATCGATATTAGAATAATAGGCCTAACTTTTTCACCCACACCAAGATTTGAAACTTCAAACTTGTTACGGATGCCCTTAATTTTGCACCGCAGTATAAGATTAAAGTATTTTTTTACTGTTCAAAATACCAGGAAATCAAAATATATACTGAAAAAAGTTCCTGAATGTTTATCTAAATTCAAAACAAATCCAGGTTGGGAAACCTCCACCTTTACCTATCTAATCATCCTGTTGAAGAATTCATAAATGTCGTCCTAGCCACTCTATCAAATTCCTCGTGTCCTAAACAACTTAAATACTACCAAAAACCTATCTGAAAATGAATTTAGAGCATATTAAAATAACTAAGTTAAAACAAAAGGACATTAATTAATTTTACCCAGCGTCAAAGGTAACTCTATCGTTCTTTGATGATTTCTTTAGAAGTTATTGGTGTATCATCAAAGACAACTGAATGGACACATCAATCATATTATGAGAAATTATATGAAGCATCTCCTTCTCCTCAACATAATGAACAAATCCAAAATTACCTTTTGAAACAACGGTCCTCAAGGGGGATTGTCTCAGAAAGAAAACCATTGAACTACTACCACCTAGATGTCCTAGAAAACTCACAGTTCGTTTTTAAACTGTACCGAAATCATCACAAGTCTACCAGACCACATCCTGGTCAGGCCTATCATCTCCAGCTATGGATGGCCCTACGGAAAGGATATCTGCTTATGTTGACGACATCTTGTAAGACACACTTCCTTCCTATATCAAAGGACACAAAATGACTTTTTTAACTAAATTAGGCTCAAATTAATTAACCCTTGCCTGACGAACGCATCTTATTGTGTTCTGTCGATGTAGAATTTTGGTATACAAAATTTTTCTACAGATGGATGGTCTCAGCGCTGCCCAAAATTACATTGATTCACGCCCAAACGATTCCAAACCTCAGTACATAATTTCATTCTCAAAAACTTATGACCATGATTTTAACCTTAAATAATTTTAAATTTCAAGACCAAAATTACCTTCAAAACAAAAGGGAACTGCATATGGGCACACGGAGGGCTCCTTCTTATGCCAATATTTTTATGGGACTATTGGAAAAAGAATTTTTTAAACCAGTCAAAATTATAAACCTCTAATTTGGTTCAGGTACATAGGATGTTATTTTTATAATATGGCAGCATGGTATCAAAGAACTTAAACGACTTTGCTTTTTAACCCTCAATAAATTTAGCATTTTATAAATTTACATGGTCTATCTCAACAGATTCTAGTAACATTCTTGGATACTGATGTATTTATTGAAAATCACAAATTTGAAAACAAAAAATTCATGTCAAAGAACAGTAACAAAATAAAATATTTGCATTTGCCACCCAGCTGCCATCCAGTTCACATTAAAAAATCTATACCCAAGGAGTTTATCAATAAGAGCAAAAAATCTTTGTAGCAATCAATCTGACTTCCTTACACTACATAAACAGACTGTCCCATGTTACTTATTTGAAAGGGGGTATCCAAACCAATCTTCGTTGCTAGACAAATCAGAGCAACCTAAAAATATTTCCTGGTTGCTATTAATTCCTTATGATCCTAAATTTATCACCCAACTATTTTCCTGGCCTTTATAAAATCATACAAAATTCTATAAGGTTTTCCTTTCCCCTATTTCGGAATCTTTCCCTAAAACTAGAAATTTATTTTTCTAAGCCCCCCAAATTAATTTTTAAAAAACCTCCATATTTACAAAAACATTCTCTCTAGACCGAACTTAAAGTATGAAGACCAATTACAAAAAAGTAATAAAATCGAATGTAATGTGTGCAATCCTTGTAACAAGCCAAGATGCGGCATTTGTAAGATGTTAATAAATTCTAATTCGTTTAAAAGTAGCACAACTGAAATAGAAATATCCTATTATAGGTAACATTGATTGCACTACAAAAAAACTTTATTTATCAACCTAAACCTGTAAATTCTGTCCCAAAGACTAATCTTGGAAAAACCATCACTCCATTAAGAGTGCAGATATGACCAATAATTGATTTGATTGTTGCTCATCAAAATTATGAGAGAGGACACATTATCTGCTCATTGCGATTACAACGCAAACATAAATAAATTAGAAATTTGCTTCAGCCTATAAAGGAAATTTACCATTTAGAGCCAAAAAAAACCCCAAAATCAAAATACCAATCTGATTAATATTTAAGGAAATTTTGAAATCGCACATCAATTAATTTTAAAATCAAGGCAACCAGATGGGTTTGAAGCTAAAATAAGGGATGATTCTCTTTCTCCTTTTTTATAACAAAAAAATTTTAGTTCTATGTTAACATTTACATTTATTTCCTACATACAGCTGATTGGGATCTTGTTGTTTATGGTATTTATATGTTTCAAAATTTTATTTTGGTTAGGCCTTTTGTTTTTGGTTTGAGTTCTAGTTTTACATGTATTAATTCTGTGTGTTCTGATGAAGGGTTTGTGTCAACTCGAAAATGAAACATGAGCTACTGAATTTATGTTTCTGTTTTTGTGTACACTATTAAAGTACTTCGAACGAGTATATATTATTATATATATCATTATAAAGTTATATATTATAATATATTATATATTTAAAAAACAGATTATTAATTTAAACGTAACATTTAATTTTACAGATATTGATTGTTCACTTTTAGTCAATGGTTGACCTAATACAATTGTTTTTGAATAGTTGACCACGAGTAATTAGGGAATCCACCGGAAACTGTAACGGAGGGTAGGTATTAATATGCATATATATACATACATATATATAATTAAAATTAATGTGTTACGTTTAAATTTAATATTTCGTTTTAAATATATATTTTATATATTGTATATTACTAATTAGTATATATTATATATATAATATATATATCACTATTTTTATTTATCAAAACCGAAATATTAATTTAAACATAACATTAATTTTACTGCTTGCATGTCACTTATAACTAGTCAATGGGTTGACCTAATACAATTGTTTGAAAATGACCCACGAGTAATTAGGAATCCACCGGAAAACCACTACAAACAGGATGTAATAAACAGCTTGCAAAATGGATTAGAGTTAATCGGAAGTTAAAAGCATACTATGACACTAGTTACAAAAATCAATAAATCTTTTATCATGTCAGAAATTTTCAATAACGCTTTCTCGTTGAAAATCTAGTTACTCTTCAATTAATTCCGTTTCAAATCCTGGTCGTGTTTTGAGGATCAGTTTAACGTTATTAATCCAATTATTTCTTGAATCTTGTTTCTTGAAAACGAAAAGGATATTCGTTTAAAACCCACTGAGGGATTTTCTATTTATTCACAAAACCTGTATTTCAATTTTTATTCATAACATTCATACATAATACGTTAAAATTCCGTCTTTAGAAAAGTAATGAAGTAAAGTGGTAGTGCTTTATTAAAACGTTTTTAGGGTCCAATTTAAAAGGAAAGACAACATGTTTTATTTGTGGCACGACAACAGTTGGGTTAAATATAATAATCGTGAAATTAAAATTTTAAAATAGATTTGAATATTTAAAGAATAAAAAAATGTGAAAAATTGTACGCACCGTTGATTATCATTATTAATATAATATTTTTAACTGCATAAATATAGCGTTTGCTAAAAGTTTAATATTTGTTAAAATGTATTCTGGAGTTACGTTTAAGACAGAAGTAGATAACTAATATGGGGTTCCTGGCGCACTTTCGGAGACAACCGAAAAAGCAATGTTTAAAATACTGTTCAATGTACCATATAAGGAAGCTGAGAAATAACACAGCAAATCTCAATGAAAAAATTAACCGGATTACTACAGTCGTTCGTCTCCAAAAGCGATCGGTACATTTATAATCTACTCTGTGGAATGAAAAATTAACCAAATCTACAGCTGTCTTGCTTCTTCTTTCTTAAGCTGTGCTTTGTAAAATTGTTGTCAAATCTGGCTACGTCTTAATAAAATTTAATCAATTTAAACACATTTTTAATAAAAAAATACTGTACTTTAATAAAAAACTTTTCTACTAAAATTAAAACAACATGAACACACCAAGAGTTCTCTACAATTTATAGCATTAATAACGTAGGTGCAACAAAAGATGAATTCAGTGAATTGCCGGTTTACTTTTCAACAACAGTTGATACCGTCTTCGATATCTTTCCTTAAATGATTCAGAATTCAAGAAAATTGTAAAGTCTTTTGCAGAAAAAACGTCTAATGGAGTGTTTTACTATCGGCAAAAAACTAAAAAAGTTAGGGATATACATATTTAATATAATTACGACACGATAAATGAAAAGAAAGTAAAAAATTAAACAGACAAAGAGTTTTCATCGCTTTTTTTTATGACATTTTTCCCATATTATACGTTCTCTTTCAAGATAGAATAAAGACTTAATTGATGAATTTCTTAGGAATTTTTGTGTGTATCAAGATTTATCAACACAACTTCATTAAAGAGCATTATAGAACTTTTTCTTATAGGAATATAGCCACATTTTGTGGTGAAACAAAACGTATTACATGTAGTTAAATTATTCCTTGTGATTCCTATGAAGAAAGACACCAACTCATGGTTAATCAAAAAACTGTTATATGGACGTGGGGGAGGGACATGCAAGTTTTAGAGTTAAGACTTTATTCTACAAAGTTAATTGTTATAATTTCTTTATCTTTAATAGTCTTCTTTCCAGTAAACAACCAAGTGTTAATTTTTCAATTTTTGTTTAATTCTATAATCTTTTTATCATCCCAAAACAGTCAAAAATCTTTTCGGCAAGTGTGACTTTTACAATTCTTCCAACTCGCAAATTATTGTTAACCCGAATTTATCTTTCATTTTCTCCAAATTCAGGATTTTGTACATCTTTTTTTCTTCAAATTCCATTCAACTTATTATACTCTTTAAACTTGCATTCACCACATATCATTTAAACTCTTTCAAGAACTCCATTTAAATAGAAAAAATTCAAAGTCAAAAAGTGCAAAACACCATGTCTCCGGGCGACCTTTTTCTCCTCCCTCTTTCTCTTTCTCTCTCCCTCTCTTTTTATTGCCTATGACACGATCACTTCTGCCGCTCTATAGGCTAGGATCTAGATATTCAGTCCTAGAAGGAGAGAGAGAAGAGCGAGATACGGATAGAGAAATGGTTCCGGAATACGATCTGAATTCTTCTGAACTTGGTGTTTCTTCGGCTATGGCCACTCGCATTGAAACAGTTCAGAAGTAAACGTTCCTAATCGGACCCCAAACCGAATTATTATATACTGAGCAGAAGAAACTACAACATCCAATCGAGAAGTAAAAATTTAACAAATTATATTAAAAATATAATTTGAAAATTACTCAAGTATACAAATATGTACGAATATTTTAAATAGGTAAAATTATTTTCCATTTAAAAAAAGAAAATGTTATAATAGTTAACGGATACACAATTTTTTATTCTTTAAAGCAATCATGCATTTCGACATTTTAGTTCCGAAAGAATGCGCTATGCCACGAGGTGTGCCACTACCAGACCGTCCCATCACGATAATCGCTTCGCCCGCTCGTTCATATCCGTTAGTGATATCACGCCGTGAGAGGCACAATCGTTGGTTTACATATCCACACATTATTGATAAATAAATTTTTCTTTATAAATGGAGCGCGATTAAATATAATGTCCGTTCTGGCAAAACTAGAAATTTTAAGAAAAAAACTATGATCGCCATTATAATTCTAAAAGTCACGAAAAAAAACAAGCAAATTTACGATAATGATCTACTATTAGTTTTAAGACAATGGGGCTAGAGAAAATAAAATTGCCGATCACGAAAAACATGTTTAATATTGAGAAATTAACGTGAATTAAAGAGAAATTTTAAAGTTGATAAGTAAAGATCTTAAAGTAATTTAGTGATGGAAAAAATTCTAATCAATCGCAGAAACGTTATCTGATCAACACTAACGAAAAAACTAAGTCTGAAATGATCGGTAGAACAAATAGATAAACACAAATCTGAAATTATCATCGATGTTCGAAGTTTTGTCCTCATATGCACGGTCTGTTCACACAGAATACATTTTAACGAATTTGAACGACAATTCCATGTCAATTTACAAAAATCTATCAATTATGAGGCCAGAAAATTAAAAGTTTAATAGAAAAATTTCAAGAGAATGTTAAAAATAATGAAAGGATAATTATCTCTTTGCAATGTGAATATGAACGGAACTTTAGTATAAAGGTAAACCACAAACTTGCCCAATGTACTGTTACTATAAAAGCAGATGAATAATCTTTGACGTAAACGAATTTATTACTAAGCAATCTTAATAAATTAACACATCGAGAACAAACGAATAATCCAATATGAAGCGTTTCCGGATGGACATTTTTAAAAGTTGTAAACAAATAGTTTCTTGAGCCTTAACAAACACGAATTGATGAAGGCAGGATCATACATCGATTTACCAAAGAATATCAATAGATAAAAAAGCTTGTATAAATATAAAAAATAGAGATGATTTTTGCTTTATTTACTCAATCAAGATGTGCTATTGAAAAAACCAGGAAAGAGACTGTGAAACGTGTAAAGCAATACGAAAAATTTGTGAATGACGAATTATTTTCAGGTTTTGGGTATCCAATATCTCTGAAAGTCTATCCTAATATTTGAAAAACGAAGCTACAATTCCAAGTTTAATTATCCAACAACTGTCTATTCGAATGTCTACAAGTTTTGATGAAAATATAGTAACATTGTTCCGTTACAAATTTCTGAAAAATATGACGCTGAAAACAAACATTGATTTATGGTATGTTAAACTAGATGTTAAATCTCATTATGTTTTTGTTAACCGATTTAAATAAGCCTTGTTTTCTTCGCAGTTGTCTAAACTTAAAGAAAGAAATATTTTTGTGTAGAAGGATGTTTAAGCCCCATTTTTACAAATCTGGTGATTTAACAGTGATCACTTAGAAATTTGTAAAAATCATGAAAGTTTGTAAGCCAAATTTATTGCCATTTCCCAGGGTCAATACAACTAAATTTACTAATTATCAAAAGAAATTTAACCATCCGTTCGTAATTTATATTGACTTTGAGAGCATATTGGTAAAAGATTTCGACATGTAAGAACAATCCAGAAAGATCAACTACAACCAAGATTCAGAAGCACATTCCTT
>NW_025787864.1:0-12921 GCF_021130785.1 Homalodisca vitripennis
AAAAATTGTCTTCACGCCCCTTTTCCGAGATAATACCACTGCTAGTCAGAAGAGTTTCGCAACCGGGGTGATAGGATTTTTTGTGGAGGATTTGAGTGATGTGTATATTTTAAAATCTCCTTGTTATTATATACGGCTCATGACTTATTTAGTTACTTACCCATACTTACAATCGAGAATAGTTCTGTGATAAAGTATTTAAATTGAGTTTTATTAGTTAATATGTCTCTAAACTTTCTGAGATCAGTAACGATTGTAAATAAAGGCAAGGTGTTTTTACGGCTCATATTCACACACGAAACCGTGAAAAATGCCCGCACAGTCAAACACAACTTAATTTTTAATTAAAGATTTTGTTTGTAAGTCCCTTAAGACACTACGACAGTCTTGCCATACTAAAAGCTAAATAATACTGCCAAAAAATTAACGAAAACTCACAAAGCAATAGGCCAATAAGCCAGTGAATGTACGACGTAAACGTGCACCGTAAACTAGAGTTGCTCATGCTAGAGTGATGAGCTGGACGTCGAGCATTACACATCGACTGACGGCGTACGTTATCTTATTCGTGCTGTAGCTTTGTTGAGGTTAATCTACCGTAACGGTGCACGTTACGCGTACAATTACTGTGCTTATTGGCCTTATTGCTTGTGAGTTTTCGTTCATCTTATGCAGTATATTTATCTTCTTTAGTCTGGCAAACTGTCGTGTGTGTTCTTAAGGGGACTTACAAACACAATCTTTTTAAAATTAATGTGTGTTGAGGTGCGTGGCAGTTTTCACGGTTCGTGTGTGAATATGAGCCGTACCGATAATGACACCTTGAGTTGCGGAGAAACATGCCGTCGGCGATGTGAACCGTGCGGGACCACTCGGGCGTCAGAGCATGAGGATGGAGTCTCAGGCCACCGACGGCACTCTGACCATCCAGTGACATCATGAAAGTGCTCTGAACGACAACCGCACCGACCAGGCTTAAACTTCCGTGAAGGACCTGACCACTTCCTCCGAGGGTCACTCCAAGAACAACTTACTGCCAACACTGAAGCGTATCAACAAAGCAAGTTGAGAAAGTGAATGGCTGTGATGGAGAAGTTTGAAGCCGTTATTGAAGAGAATCTGATACTAAAGAAAAAGGTCGAGGCTCTGGCAGGTGCGACTGGAAGAAGCGGAACAGTACTCGAGACGGAATACTATAGAGAATCATGGGTTGCCATTTCAACAAAAACAAAACAGAGACGCACCAAGAAGAAGTCATCGATGTTGCGTTAAAGAAGGGTGGGCGAGGGTCTTGGCACAAACATCGACGAGTCCATAGATCGAGCCGTTGTCACCGTCTGTCACGACGACCTATGGGGGGACCGACCGCCGCCCGTAGTGGTGAAGTTTCGTTCGTCGCATCGACAAGGACAGGAGTGCTGGAGAAGAGGCGTCAGAAACCGGAGTTCTCCACGAGACACATGGGCCTGGCGATGGACCACCCCGTATGTACCTGAACGAGGCCATGTCCCCGGCGAGTGGAGGCGGACTGTTCGCACTGGCGCGGGAGGCGAAGAAGGACCAACAACTTCCAGTTACTGTGGAGCAGAAATGGCAAGATTTTTATGCGTAAAAAAACTGGTGATAGTGTTAGTGTTAGTGAGTTAACCTGCCAGGACGACCTAAACAAGCTTAAGTAGCCTTTTAGCTAGGATTACATGATTAACTTTGTGGTAAAGTTTTTATTTCATTTTATGCGGTTTTTGTTATTTTGAAGTTATAAACCAATTTTTATTTTAAATTTTAAAAAGTACTCTTCATATTTTATAAATGAATGTAAATAGTGTTAAATCAGTAGTTAATTGTTGATGAGTCAAACCTGTCTAGTAATCCATCAAAATATAAGAAAGTCTTCGTAAAAATTTTGATTTATTTGTAGCGGGAATTATTGGAGAAAAAATATTTACCTGACATTATTATACTTGCAGAGATTTGGATATAAGAATGTGAAAAAGGTATTTCATGAGTCTTAAATTAACTTTACCTATGGCAGGTAGTTTTAATTATAGTTATAGGGTGGGGCTGGTGGGGTGATAGTTTTATGTTAAAAATAATGTATTTACTCACCGTAAATTTTACAGGATTAGATATGGTAACAGTAGATGCGATTATTAAGATTAACCTTTTATACATTCAGTTCAAACTATAAATATATTAGCGATATACACGATTGCATGGTTTCGATGTACGGCAGTTTTTGTACAGAGATAGTTGAATATTTAAGCCTAGAATGAAAATAGTAAAACTTCGATATAAAAAATCTGTTCATAATCGGTGACATAAATATCGTCTATATTAAATAACAATCCGAGTAGTACTGAGAACTATAAAAATTCAAAATGTTTTCCCCAAACCATGGTTTAGAATCTTTGATAAAATTTCACGACTAGAGTATCAGTACAATATCTTCGATAGCATCAGACAGGACACAATCATCTCAAGGACTTGTATCGATTCACGTATTTGCTCGAGCTAGAGATCAAGCGTATTGTGAGCGTAGCAGAGTGTGCCGTGGTGGACGTGGGTATCACGGACCACAGCCTTGTTGCGTGGCTGTGTTGGGGGTCAAGGGTCGGCCTGCCGCTTGCCCTGGACGCCCCGGACACTGGCCCGCCTCGCCGTATCGACTACGCTTGCGCTCTCTGTGGACCGCTTGCAATCAGCTGACGGGCCGCCCGTTGTACGCCGCGCAAACGGTTCGCTTGCGTATAACGAGTTTTCTTCAAATTTTACAGAGCAACTGTTGATCAGAGCTTGAAAACTGTATAACAGACCTTTGCTACGTACTGAAAAGAAACTAAAGCCTTGGAAGACAGACGCACTATAGTTCTAGCATTCAAACCCGAAATTCTTCTATATAAACAGATTAAGAATAACTTGAACAATGCTATATTAAAATCTTATTACCACCGTTTCAAAAATTACAATTACAAAAAGATATAAGATTAACAAGGGAAGCGTACTACAAACATATTTTTGAACAGTTGTAAGCGGAATTCCAAGGAAACTTGGAAAAGAGTAAACGAATTAAACAGGCAGAAGGGAAAAAAGTAAGTGCAATATTAATTTGATAGTTGTTGCGGGTTTAATAACTTGATCCACAGTTGGTATCAAAGCGAATTCAATAATAATATTTTTTGACTGTTGCGGATGGCTTGTTGTTCGTCACAGACGATGCGAGAAGAATACAAAATTTACCGACATGATATTAGCAAAACTTTTTTGTAGTTAAGGACGAAATATCATCATTTTTCGTAGGACCTGTTTTGCCTGATGATTTTGACTTTAGTCTGTTAATTCATTACGAATTGGCAGGTCACCTGGATTTGATGGTCTATAGTTCTTTTTTTAATCCAAACAATTTTTCCAATCATTTCTCAAGTTTTTTTACATATAGTTAATTTAAGTTTTACGCTGGGTGAAATTCCTGAGTGCCTCAAAGAATCTATTGTAATACCTTTACATAAGAAAGGCTCGAGAAACCTCGTGTGATAATTACAGACCTTATCTCCCTAGTTTTCGACCTTTTCTAAGATAATTGAAAAATTAATGAAGCAAAAAACTCATAAAAGTTTTGTCAAAAACAAAATTTTTTCGCAAAAATCAATATGGATTTTAGAGAAGGACTTAACACGGAATCTGCTATTCTTAATCTTGTTAAATCGATAATACAAAGGGATAAACTTAATCACGAAAGAAAGTCAGTGGGTTGTTCTTGGGATACTCCAGAAAAGGCTTTTTTGGACACGGTTCAACCACAACATTTTTATTAAAAAAAAAAGTACAAAGAGTTGAATAACGAGGCGTTGCGTCTATGATTGGTTTCATAGTTATCTCTAAAAATAGGCGGACAAACGCGTTAAGAATAAATGGCGTACTGAGGGCCGGAAAGTGCCATAAT
Organism: Homalodisca vitripennis; assembly: GCF_021130785.1. Classification (NCBI taxonomy): domain Eukaryota; kingdom Metazoa; phylum Arthropoda; class Insecta; order Hemiptera; family Cicadellidae; genus Homalodisca; species Homalodisca vitripennis. Next base: position 3,941 of record NW_025787864.1, read on the forward strand.
TAAGTATTGGGGGTTCCTCAAGGCTCAGTTTTGGGTCCAATTTATGTTTTTAATATACATAAATGACTTGTGTAATGGCAATTTCAAAGGGTTGGTAACATACATTTGCTGACGATACAGCTAGAACTTACATCAAAAGGCAGTAATGTGGAAATTTCAAAGAAGCTATGAATGCAGATTTGGCTGCTCTCAGATATTGGTTCGCAGTTAATAAAATGATTTTAAGTCCTGAAAAAACTGTTTATTTGAATTTTTCCTTGTAAGACAAACGTATGTATACTTTTTAAATCCGTGTACACATTATAAATGTGTTTGACTGTTTTAACAAAATATACGGCCTGTAGTTCAGAATTGTGTTAAATTTTAAAACAATGTAAACAATATTAAAATACCTTGGCATATATTTTGGATGAAAAATTTTAAATTGGAAAAATACATGATATCAAGATTAGTAGGGCAGACAATCAGCAATCATCTAAGAACTTTTGTATTTTCCTTAAAGATCATAATGCAGCAGTGAAGTGTTACGTACCGTATACTTTTTCGCTTGTTCACAAGCAAACTGGAATACGCAATTTCAGCCTGAGGGTGGTACTTATGCAACGAATTTAAATTCTTTTAATTGTTTTACAAAAACAATTCATTCGTTTATAAATTAATAAATTCTAAGTCGAGGGAGCCATCTTTTTCCATTTATTTAGTCAAACAAGAAATTTTACCGTAAGTAAGATATATTTATGTTTTTCAAGTTTTTGAAAAATTTTTTGTTTTTCTTTTTACCACATAAATCGTGATAAAATGATGCCGCAATAGGAAGAGGTTTTACATAGTAGTGAGTATTGCGAAAAGAAGGAATTTTTGTTGTCCCGAAACGCCTATATAGATTATTTTTAGAAAAACATTTAATTTTATAGCTCCTCGTTATATATAACCGTTATTCCTGGTAAATATAAAAGCTTTACCAAGTTTAAAGTTATTTTTACGGCAAGTCTAAGAAGCTGGTTTTTTTTTGTTCAAACAAGACAGTATAGACTACCTATTCAATGTAGTGGGCTATAGGCTTGAAATTTGTGGCTGGGGCGCCTCGCCATTACTTGCCTTCCATGCATGGACTGAAGCTTTGACGGGCGGACGTGTCTCCGCCTCAGAGCCGCATGATGGAGCAAGTGGCGAGGGATGCCTTCAGTCTAGAGTGGGCGACCTTGCAGCCAACATTCACAACATGTTCGTTACACTTACACCTACAGTACAATAATTAATCTAAAGTAAATGAATGACACCCCATACCTAACACATAAACCGACACACACTCACACACACAAAACGCTGCTCAAATCACGAAATAAACCTACAGACAGACAAAGTCATTTTTTTGTCTTTTTTAGTAGTTTTTTTTCTTGACACATTTAAACTTTTACGGCCAAAATTAGGGGGACATATGATCCAGCACCTAAAAAAGAATACTTTTCATATTCATTATTTGTCGTCTATTAATTCATTATAATGAGTAAGCTACTATATTATTTTATTTAATTCATATATGCTCGACTTATATATATTTTGTCAATGTAGTGAAGATGTACCTCTGCACATGGCTTGCCTTTAGGAGGTATATTACTATTTCGCCAAAATATAAAAACAAGATGAATTATTTAGAGCTTGGGGAGAGAGTATTTTACAGTATGTTAGTTAACCAAAAACGTGTGTTTTTTTAATTTTTTATTTTAATTTTAGTTACATTCTAGGAAAACAGCTTAAGTTAAAACTTTTAGATTATATTGATGTCTATGTAAATGATTAATATTTTCAATTTTGTGAGCTTCAATTATCTTTAGTGTAAAATCTTATAGCATATATTTTTTCTGGTCGACCACCACTGGCAGGTCAAGGACTTTATTGTATACATATTCTGTTATTGTTGTTATTATGTTAATTAACTTATGTTTTATTTTTGGGAAATAAAATATTTTCTTTTCTTTCTTTTCTTTTCTTTTTTTGTTATCGTAACGCTAGGGACCGTACATATTGTACATCTTAGAACAGAATGTTAAAAACACTACTAATACTTGGACACATAGAAATTTGTCACTAAATAGTTTTTTCTGTATAATAAGGCAAATAAACCCGTGCCGGAGGTAGTGATGAGAATTCACTGATAATCAACTGTTTCACACCTCTTTAATTCTATGTAAATATCCCGGACTCAGTAATATCGGGTGCAACCATATTTAACGGTTTTACCTTCATTGATCTCCATCCCAACCACTGCTTTTGTGATGAAATCAACATTTATTATTAATAATGAATTATAAATAACGTTATTTTTTTCAAACTATTCAAAGTGGGCCATTCAAAATCCAATGTATCTTTGTTATTAATAATACCCGTATATAATCTAGTTTATTTGTACTTCCACACTTTGGGCCACATATTATATTAGTATTCTTTAATAATGAATACTAATTAACTAATGTGGTGAAAATTATATGTTCATATATAGTATTTTGTTTTGTATGTATATTTAACTAAGGTAACGAAGGAAAATTTATTTATATACAACAATACATGCAAATCAAAAAGAAAATAAATAGATTATATAACTATTCATGAATTTTTAATCATTTTTCTAAGCGGTCCTAAGAAAGACGTTGGACTTTAGGATCTGAGTTAGTATACATTATTAGTTTTATTATTATAACCATTCTTATAACTGTATGAAATATCCCCCTACTATTCAGGTTTATTGAAGATCCTTATTTTAAATGACGGAACGGAAAAAAAGGGATGTAAAAGCGAATTGTGGACTCTCAATTTAAAAATAAAGTAATTAAAATAAATAAAACAAAAATTCAAATAATTTTTTTTCGATATATATAAACAAGGGTTTTAGTTACTTTCATTACATTAATAATATCTAAGATAACCCTATATAAAGTGGAGTTGAATAATAATCATTATATATACAGCGGTGATTCAAAACTAAACGGCAATCTCTCGACAGCTTATTTCTATAGCTAAAAACAAGTTAAAAAAAGTTCATATAAACTACCATATGCCCGGAGAAAACGCTTTCGTTAGCGAGTTACCGCCTCCTAGCGGAAAGATATCTCCCGGATAATTCCAGAACCCATTGGTGAAAGTCCAAGGCCGTATTGAAAAATGGTAAAGGTATTCTACAGAAAGATACAAATTACGGATTGTTTTTTATGTTTTTATATCTGACAAATTTATTTAAAATTGCGTCCCAGAGCTGTAAATGCAATACTTTCAGAGATATATTTACGTAAAAACACAAGAATCTGTGGTGCAAAGAAATAACACATCTTTTATGTTTAACGTAAGATTACTATCCATAAACGTTAAATAATAAGGTTCATTTATTTCTTAAACAGATTTTGATAGAACATTTAAATTCTGAAATAAGATTCATGTGAAATTTAACTTAGGAAAAAAAAAATTAATAATACGGTATTGAATATTTAGCTTTATTTAAAAATAAAACAGACGCACAAAAAAATGCATATTCTTATCTGCATAAAATATTTACACTAATGTTTAGGTTGTGGAAGTAACAGCTGATCATTTATTCAACACTTTTTATCGTCAATATTTTCTTTGCAAAGGGTTGGCCAATGATCAGCTGTGATCAACGAATCTAAGTTCATGAAGTAATATTTGAATAACCTTTATGGAGGTATTTGTGTATTGTGGCGTTTGTGAAGATTGTATTTCTGTGAGATCCTGTGATTGAATTGGAAATATTTTATACCAAGTATAATAAAATTATTTTATTAAATATTTTTTAATTTATTTTTTTAAAAATATTTTATTAAATATTTTTATAAAAGTGTATGTAATTATCTTAGTAAATAATGGCCAGATTAATGTAAATGGTATGTATTCGTTTGAAAGAGGTATAATGGGACATGATACTGATTTACGGCAAAGTTAAAGAAGAATGGTTTAGCTGCAGTCTCAGGAATATCGTGATACATTTCCACATCGAAGAAATACCTGATCCGCAAAACATTTGAAGACTTGTGGAGAGACGACTTAGAGAAACTGGTAGCCTTTAAACCGAAAGAGGCGAATGAGATACTGGCTCGTCAACGTCAGCGCAAGGAACTATAATAATGAAAAAAGCAATAATAAAATGCTGCTAGAATTAATCACCAACCACAAGCACCAGACGATTATCACGTCAAGTTAAAATATTTTGCCAGTTCAAGGCGTAATGGCGGACAACTTCATGAAGCACAAGTTGTAACCCATTCCATATAACACGTGTTTCAAGACTTATTACCACCGCAAGAATCTTAATAAACGGGAAGATGTTCTGCCGCTGGTTTTTTTAAGAAGAAAATTGTTTACCCCGACATCAGTATATTTCTTCGGCGTATTCCTCGTTACTGCATTGAATCCTGTTTTACTACAACTGGTGGAATTGTAAATTTTCGTAATACCGATACTTGGGCGTACGACAACCCACATGAAACTAGCGACGAGGCCATTTTAAACATACATTTTCAGTCAATGTATGGCTTGAGTGTTCTGGGTGATAATTTGATTGGTCCCATTTTTCCTCCTAATACGACCTTAATGGGAAGTTAGCCGTACTTAAATTTTTTAAGAACAGAACCTGCCTACCCTCTATGGAAGAGTATTCCCTGTTTCAAAACAGAATAAATGCATGGTTTATGCACGACGGAGCTACCTCCACAATTTTTCTAATGATGAGGAAAAACTATTTTTAAAGTGATACATACGGTAAGAACAATGGATTGGGTCGAAATGGACCAGTAAAATGGGCCACCACGTTCCTCCTGACCTCAACGCCAGCAGACTTTTTTCTTATGGGTTGGATTGAAGTCAATTGTTTATTCAAAACGGATTAACACCATAGAGGAGTTATACGTAATCGCATTACAGAGGGCCGGTAGAAACTATCAAGAAAATGCTCCAGAACCGTTTATGAAACGCGCTAGAAAAGAGTGGATTCGTCGTGCGAAAAACGTGCATTGCTAACAACGGAGGACACTTTGAGTCAACTATTATAGGGTGATTATTAACTAGGGTTTATTAAGGTAAATACATTTTTTGTTAATGATTCAGTCTAGAATAAATGATCAGCTCTGTTACTCACAACCTAAACATTAGTTAATATTTTTATGCAGATAAGAATATTCATATTTTTGTGCGTCTGATTGTACTTATTATTAATTTTTTTCCTAAGTAATTCACATGAAATCTTTTCAGAATTAAATATTCCTAAAAACTACTGATTTAAGAAAAAAAATGACCTTTATAATCTAACATTTCATGGAAGATGAAATCTTATACAGTTATAACACAAAAATGTTTGGTTATTTTCTTTGCACCAATTCTTGTGTTTTACGTTAAGATATCTATGAAAGGTATTGCATTTACAGCTCCTGGGACGAATTTTAATAAATTTTTGTTCAGATATAAAAAACATAAAAAAAAAAAAAAACAACAATCGTGATTTGTATCCTTTGTAACTACCTTTAACATTTTTATACGGCCTGACTTCACCAAGGGTTCTGAAATCCGGGCGAAATCTTTCGCAAGGCGTAACTCCGGGCATATAGTTATATGAACTGTTTTACATTGTTTTTAGCTATAGAATAAGCTGTCGAGACGGAGTTGCCGTTTAGTTTTGAATGCGTACCTATATTATATATATATAGTATTAAATATATATGATATATACTATATAACAACAAAAGCACAATGTTTTTAATATAGAAAAACTTTAATTTGTTGATGAAGATTTGCTAGTGAAAATAAGTCTTCAGTAAGCACAACATTTTAAAAAATTAATTATTTATTATTAATTACTGAACAGTTACTTGTAGAAATAATAAAAATCTGTAGATACAATGTTACATACTTCAGAGAACCACTCACATATAGCCCTATCTCACTTGACTATATACATTACGTTTTATGATATATCGAATCGATTTTGATGAGCAAAATGACAAAATAGCAATATAAATTGCGTGTCGATCAAATGTCAAATGGAAGAATGAAATGCCAATTACGTTGTGTTTTGACCAACATTTGTTTTTTAAATTTTACAGCAGGTATATTGAAATTACAAGTAAATCTTACAGGGGACCAAGTTTGCATTGGTTTAAATATCTACTGAATACAACATTAATACTTTTGGTGTTTACTGTTATAGTTTTTGAATTTTTTACATGATGAAGTTTAAAGAATTTTGATACAATTTAAGGGAGGAGAAATATTTGAAGGCAAATTTGTAAATTAGAGAAACTTGTTTTTATAGATATTTGTATCAAAATTTATAATCGTTGTTTTACTTGGTTTTTCTGATATCAGTAAAAAAAAAATATACAACATAGGTACTATGTAATCTAGAACTCACAAATTTGAAGTTAAAACATGTTATTATTTTACATATGTTATTGTACAGCAATCTCACAAAATTCGTGTGCAACAATTTTTAAAAAATTATGTATTTTAATTTAAATTGCTGTAACCTTAGAGACGTAATAAAAATTTACGTGTGGAAGGAGGCCAACATTTAAAAAGAAATTTAAACACAATTCAAAATCGAAAAAAGAACTAAGGTGGATATCTTTAATAAATTATTAATATTCAAATAAAAAGTTTGCTTGTTCTTTATGCTGAGCTTTGAAAAGCTAAATTATAGAAAAGAATAATGTAAACTCTCACATCAAGTATTATTGTTGTATACATGTTTACTTTAACCAGATATATATTAGTAAAAATAAGAACATTTTTATACAGTCGATTTTTAACTCAATAACAAATAAAATAAATAAAAAAAATTGATTCAATCTATATAAATATGAGATCCTTATTTAGTTGTGGTTAGTTCCTTACATTTAATTGGACAATTGTAATTGTATTAGGTACTAGCTGTACTCCGATTGCAAAGATAGTTTGAACGATACTTTTACTAAATAGTTTGAAACTATATTAATTTATCAATAAAATAAAAATAATAAAACCCAAGATATCCCATTTGTAACACCTATTCTGTTTTAAGGTTAAAGGTGTGTCCTATCAGATGGAATAGTATCAAATCTTTTTAATAAATTTCTAGTAACCAGTAATCTTTTCCTTTATACGTGTTCCTTCCTCGCTATCTTTCTGCCGTTCAACTGTTGTGCTATTTTGCATGGCTATCACTTTCGTTGTAAGTAAGGACATCTAAAAAAGAGGTTTCGATGTCACTTGCAGAATTTACGTATTTATTTTCTTTTTTTAAAAGTTTTTAAAACTTTCTGGAATATCCTGTAATGTATTGTATAGGCCAATATCAGTTATTTTAAAAATCAATTAATACAAATCAACGACATTTCATTTTTGTTTAAAAAAACTCTAATATCCTTGTACTCGGTTAGATTTTTTGCAGTTTTTAATCAACAGATAATATTATTTCATTCAGCTGTTTCCCATTAGGCCCGTGTAAGAAGAACGAATGTTAAAAGATATAACTTATCAGGTAACATAATCTTCCTTAAAACAGACGATATTTATACTCATATGCTATATTATTTAAAATTATCAAAAAACTAATTCATTTCACTCTACCAAGTCAGTAAAAGTAACTATGTAAACTACAGCAGAAGGAAATAGGACTTGTTATGTATCTTGTGTTACAAATAATTTTACTAGTAGATGAGGGGTGAGGGCGCAGTAGCGGCTAACGGACTAAGCCTAACATGAAATTAATCAAGAGTACTTCAGAAACTCAGATTCTGACTTAATCCCAACTGCCGTTTCGCAGATTTTGGTTTTCTTTCACTTAGCAGTTAGAACAACTGTTTGCTTAACTATATTGACCCCAAACAACCTACTTCACGCCAACTTAATCTCACAACAAAAGTCAAATTTTAAACTAATGTTCGTAAACAAGGAATTAATAAATAGGGTTTTTTTTTTACCTATTAAATGATTACATATTAATAGTAAATGTGAGTTTAGTATTTCTGTACAGGTAAAATTACTAGGTTTTATACTTCCCTTTCTAAATGTATTCCCAATGTTATAGTCCTTCTACATTAAATCTTCTTACCGATTCTTAGTTTTTGAAGTTTTTGTTTTTGACGATGGACTAATTGCAAAGAAGAAACACTAAAATTTTCCGGAAATTTGTCAATGTGCAGATCATACAGATCAGTAACCCTACTTTTCGACGATCTGCAATTAAATCTATTCTTTCACCTGAATAAAGCCTAATCCTAACACAATAATTAAGGCACAAAAAAACTAATTATCATATTACCTGTGTTTGTTATGATTTTTAAATCCATAAACGTTGTTTCAGGATATTTATCCGCGAACCTTACTATATTTTACGAAGAACCTAAAATCATCGTCTGATTGTGCTCTTATCCAGTGATTTCTAATTCATTCGAAACCATTAAATCGCTAAATAATGCAAGAAATCATTTTTCCTCACTCTCCGGTACTTTTATTTATGCTATATGACTTTTCCGTTTTTTAATGTTATTCACTGAAACATAAATTAAGCTATTTTATTGTTGTCGCAATAAATGTACATTGTGCGCTACCAAACACATACAAATTAAAGTAGAGAAAAGTTATAAGAATTAATAAATTTATAAAATGGAAATAAAATATTCATATAAATATGTTTAAATGCAGGTACTAAAGTAATAAATGTAGGTAGCATTGATGTAATTGATTTGTAACTGTTAATATACAACAATATTTTCAGTGATTAATATTAAACACAAAATGGATTTTTTAAACATCAGTTTTAGTAATAAAGAAACTAAAAACAAAAATCAAAAGATGTAAAAATTGTGGTTTGTTAAGTGACTTGATGTTAGGGGATAAATCAATTAGGAACTAACCAAATGTTGCTCCACCCTACTTGACTCGGCCTAATCAAACTATTTAGAGGACTAGAGGATGCGATCTCTCAGACCACATTTACA